>NW_019416592.1:64507-116672 GCF_000390285.2 Anoplophora glabripennis
TTTTATTGAGTACATACTTCCTCGTATTGGGTACAAGATAACTGCTTAAAAAATGCTCGTTTAGGTTCCATTTTTATGTAAAACGTACTAAACTACAGTGTGCTTATTTTCATTGCAGAAAACCGGTAGCTCCACGTATGTGGTATATTGGGATACCCAGTATTTACAAGTGAGATTTTATAGCATATATGCCTAACACACAAATCTCCACATCATATTCTCAATAAGTGTTTTGTTTCAAAATGTGAACTGATTTGTGATTTATTATTCACAATTATTTTATTTTCAGACCGAGATACCTGAAACTATTAAAGAATTGTATAGTCATAATCGTATGAAGAAAAAACAATATTCTCCCACAATAAGGAGGTTTGCATTGACGTTACAGTTTTACTCAAATAAAGCTTATAATTACGTTAGAAAAATATGGAAAAACTGGTTACCTCATCCATCGACACTCCGTAAATGGTATAGTGTTGTAGACGGTAAACCTGGTTTTACTAAAGAATCCTTTCGTGTTATAGAAGAAAGGAATAAAGTCAAACAAGTCCTTTGTAATATTGTCATTGACGAAATGGCTATACGCAGACAAATAATTTATAAAGATGGGGTTTTTTATGGACATATAAATATTGGTATCGATACTCAAATTATGAGTGACAATTTACCTGAGGCAAAGAATGCCTTAGTTTTTATGGCTGTGTCTTTAAACGACCACTGGAAAATACCATTAGGTTATTTTTTGATTGACAGTCTTAGTGGTGAGGAAAGGGCAAATTTATTAAAAATTTGTTTAGAAATGTTGCATGATACAGGAGCCAAAGTATATTCTTTAACTTTTGATGGCGCACCTGTTAATTTGTCAATGTGTACTAGTTTAGGGGCAAATTTTAATTATGGAAACAAAGATTTTCAGCCATGGTTTATAAATCCTGTAACATCACAAAAAATGTTTATATTTTGGGATTATTGTCACATGTTTAAGCTCGTAAGAAATACTTTAGGTGACAAAAAAACTTTATATGTTGGTGGGGAGAAAATAGAATGGGCACACATTTTAAGTTTATATGAAATTCAGTGCAGTGAGGGTTTACGTGCAGCTACGAAAATAACCAAAAAGCATATTAACTATAACGACAATAGAATGAATGTAAAGTTAGCTGTCCAAACATTGAGTCAAAGCGTTAGTAGTGCACTTAAATTTTGTAATGAATTAAATTTTCCAAAGTTTGAGGCAACTTTGCCTACAGCCAATTTCTGTTTAATATTTAACAATATATTTGATGTATTAAATTGTAAAAATAAATTTTCACGAAAGGAATTTGGTAAACCTCTATGTGACGAAACGTATGATAAGTTAGTACAAGACGTAAAAATATTTGAGGAATATATATGTAACATACGTGACAGTGTAGGAAAACCAATTTTACAATCACAGAGAAAAACGGGATTTTTGGGACTATTAATATGTCTCAAAAATGTAATCAATTTATGGGATGAATTGATAATTAATAAAGTATCTATTGATTACCTACTCCCTTTCAAGTTGTCGCAAGACTTTTTGGAAACTTATTTCAGTGCTATAAGGGCTCGAGGAGGATTTAATAATAACCCGAATGTTGTACAGTTTGAAAGCGCATATAAAAGACTTTTAATTAAACATGAAATTTCATCTTCGGAAGGAGCAAATTGTATGGCAGATGGAATCGAAATATTGCATATTAGCTCAAAAAGGACAATATTAAAAGAGTCTGTTATTGATTTCGATAATATTATAGGGGACGTAGGTGACCACGACTATATTCAAACTGTGTGGGAGCTGAGTCCATATGTTGACAACGTTGTTAGTTATATAGCAGGATTTATTGTTAGTAAGATATTAAAACGAAATATATGTCAATTTTGTAGAGACCAGTTATTAAAAAATGATGGTGAAACGCCATCTTTAATTAACATTAAAAATAGAGGGCCACTACTTGTTCCGTCTGAAGACGTTATTAATATTTGCAGATTTACAGAAAAAACCATTAGAGAAAATCTTTATAACATTTTTAAGATAAAGAATATAAAGCAGATATTAATTATTAAAACCTATAATAAAGTTACCGACACAATATTTACATCAGATGATATGATTCATCACATATTATCCCAGGATCCTTTCGACAATCACCGTTGTCAATTAATAAAACTTATAATTGAAATTTTTATTAACATTCGATTGTATCACGAAGCTAATATTAAATCCCAGAAAGACCAATATATTAGAAATAAATATAATAAGTTAATTTTATTTAAAAATCAATAATTCTAATGTAATGTAATCTGTAATAATAATACTTTAAGAAGAAATAAATATTTTAAAACATCCTTTTTCATTATCATTTCTACTGTGTTTTTAAGATTTGTTAATTGTGATTTATGGTGCGATTCTGTTCATTTGTCATTTTAAAATTTCTGTTTAAATAGTTTGTGATGTTTTATGCTTTAGAACGTGTGACTTTTAAAATAAAAGGTAAGTAGCTTCAAAATTTAAATGTGTATATAAAGAAATGGATAAAATTTAAGTTGCTCTATTTCTCTAAGAAATACAAACGCATCTACAATTTTGGTAAATTTGATTCTAACATGAGAATTCATTTTTTAATTTTATTTATTATAAATAAAATATGTAACATAAAGAATATAAAAAGCCTAAAATTTATTGTATTCGGTTTGGGACAAAATTCCCGCGGTATTCTGCGCATGCGTATTTGGCATTTTGTCCGTGAAAGAGACAATAGATATTGTTCTAGTTCACTCTAATTTGGCTTCACAAGTGAAACATGGTAAAGATTGGATACACTACATATAGTAGTATTACATATATGCAAGTATGCATCAACAAACAACTGAAATCGTAAAAGAAATCGTTCATCATCATTATTTCAAAAATAACTTGATTTCGTCATAGTTTTACCATAACAGGGTATAATTTTAAGTGAGGGACAGTTTTTTTTGGGATAATTTTACGTATTACGCTGAATACGTATATGATATTTTTTTTCTAACCAAACAAATAGTCAATTTATAATGATTTTTTTTAACTATACTATAATTCTTATTTTCGTCGTTATTGAGCAGCGTAAACCGGGCCACCTTCATTAGTGTGGTAATTCGTATCTGTACACTATCAGCACTATCAACAACTTGAAAATGATTTGGTAAAACATATTGTTTTTATATGGTTCAACGACATGTCATTTTAAAGTCAATTAGTTTGATATCAGCGTGAACGAAGCGCCGAATATAAAAAAACATTTCATTGTCTTATTTTTAAAATTTGTGCCCAATTTTGATTAATATACTAAAGCGTATGAATATCACAGGAGAATAGACATACCTATTTTTTTACATTTATCATATTTTGATCTGTTACGTAATATTCTGAGAAGTATTTGAAGTATAGATGAACACGAACATTTAAACATGACTTGACTTTTTAGTTGATAAAAACAACTTAAAATTGAAAATGTTCACTGCCGTTCATATTTACTCATGTTTACCGCCATCTGTTGAACGGTAGTAAAAGGTAAAAGTAACAGTGTATTAAAATTATTAGGAAAGCAGTAGAAACATTTTAATAGAAATCTAGATAAGTCACGATTTTACGTACATTTTGTTTATAGAAACCTAACTTTTGAATATTTTATGCTAATACCCTGACTTAAGTGGCATCTATGAACCGATGAACACATCTATTTCCTTGCTGCGGCTTCCCGTCAGTTGCTAAACAAATATCCCTGCTGTCTCAATATTTACCGCGACATCTATGATCCTACCGTCAAACCCCGATGTTCAGTGCGTTATCTCTAGGAGTACGTGTAAGCACAACAAACGACTCTCATTAGTCGTTATCGCTTCTTTTTTTTTCCAACTCACGCGACTGGCCGCCCGTCCACCGTCAACAAATCGGAGATGTTATGAATGAGTGCAACCGGTCCGCACCAAGGGGACGCCAGCAGGAGTAATATAGTGAGAGGCAGGAAATTGGGGAACGTCATTAGTAGGCCGAGCTTATCGCGACAGGTTTCGTCGATTGTTTTTCGTGGGTTTGTTTACTTCTCGCTCGTACAGACATGAACCCGTGTGTGATTCCCGAACCGGCGGACGACGTCGTGGGGGATGGCAGGTGGAAATCGATGGTAAGTACGATTTCTGTATCGATTTTCGAGAAACAATCGAATTTTCCAACAGTTGAATCTATGTTTCTCACCGCGCACGCTTTGCTGTTTTAATTGAATTTGTTGTTTTTATAATCCCAGGTTTTTAAGAAGTCTGTAATTTTGTTTTGATTTTTTTTTTCAATCAAACAAACACGTATTAGTACCTACTTAAAATTAAAATATATGTTTCCCTTTAGAACTGGTAGTATTTTGACAAAAAAATACCAAATAGTATTTTAATTAGAAAATAGTATTTTGTAATTAAAATGCTTTTGTTTTAATTAATTTAATATTTCACAAAAATGTTTTAAATACTGTTAATGAATATTTTCAATATATTTAATAGTCAACATGCTTAATATATCCCACTAAACATTTTTCAGTTTCTGACATGTTTCAGAAACGTTTCCATTTTTCTTGAAACGTTCCATAAAAAATCCATGCAACCTTCTGGTAACGTTCTAGAAGCCCAAGATGTCCTCCCCAAAATACGTTTCCAATGAAACGTTTCAAATAATTGGTTTCAGTAACATTCTTTTTATGTTCCATTTATGCCCTCGATATTTTTGTTTTACGTTTCAGTATATTTTCAGAAATGTTTGAGTAACATAATAATTTTATTACCATATTGTTCTCATAATGCTCTCAACTTTAGATCATTTTCATTTCAAAAGCGTTTTTGAAATAGTATAAATAGTGTGAGTATTTTTTTAAATATCTCTAATACTCCTTTGTGATATTTTTATTTGTATTGTGAATGACTTAATTCGAACTAAAAAAAGTTACATTGTATATTAAAAAAAATAAATATGCTCTTCTAGTTTGGGGATGCGGCAACTTTTACTAAGAATTTCTTTCTTTTTGAGAAGCCACTGAAAAAAGTTTCTAATATGGATTACGAATTTTGCCATTCATCGTACAAATAAAAATATCACAAAACAATATCAGAAGCATTAAAAAAAACTACACATTTTATATTGTTCAAATACGCTTCTGAAATGGAAATTTTCTAATGTTGAGACCATCATGAATATGGTAACAATGACGAACTGATAATTAGAAAAAGTTAGTTATGATTATGAATCTTGAAATGGTAGGTACATGAAAAACAAATAACATTACTGAAAATAGTATATTACGTAATAAGTGTTGTAAAAAGCATTTTACGCACCAATGGAAAAGTTACGCACGTCGCCGCGTAGCGGCGAGTGCGTAATTCTATGAGTGCGTAATTGCATTACACCACGTATTATGTACTATACTTTACCTACGACCACTACTTTAAATACTTAAAAACACACCGTCTGCGATCAATGCAAGATTCCTATTACGTCGTACGGTAAAAAAAACGCACAACTTTTTAAGTATTTACAGTAGTGGTCGTAGGTAAATAATATAAAGTTATGATTTCTTCTACGCATGGTCAATATTACATATATCCTTTTAATAATAATAATAATAAATTATACAGCAGAAATAAGGATACAAAATGATATCTTGTCAAAGTAAATATCTGTAGGTATACCTAAACTCTTTTATTTAAGCATGCCTATACACATAAACAAATATAAACATTTGTACAAAATATAAAATAAAAAAATTCACTTGATTCATCCATATTTCAAATAGTTCTCACTGACTAAGTAGTTGCTCTTCAAATTATATCGAAACGTATAGTTGTTGTTCCATTTTCTTAGTTCTTGTCCCTTCTTGTCTGTAATAGGTAGTGGGTATAACTATATTTAGGTAGATGAGACGCAAAATTGGAAATCTCTACACATATCGTTTTAAACATTTTGCATCAATATTCACTATTTTATATGCACCTTACAATAACCACAACTGCACACACTACAAATTATCACATAAAATAGCGTCAAAGTAAAGATGAATAACAACGAAACCAAGCAAACTGACAAACCGCACACCTAACCTAACATAATAACATAATACGAATTGAAACGACACACGGGAAACAAATAAACTCGGGCTGTTACGCGCAGTCTACGCAAGTCACGAACATACATTTTTTCTAGACTTGTGTTATAAATATGCTACCACATTTTTTTTTCTAATTATCTCTTTATATAAACAAAGGCAAATGAACTAACGCTTGAGAAGGATTGGGGATTGAGAGCAAAATTTAACTAATGCCGATAGTTCCATAAGATAAGCAAAAATAGCAAAGGGTTGTTCGTCTGTTATGTTTCCGAGATCGAAAGGGAATGTTTCGAGTAATGTTTCAAACTCTCTTCAATTGTAACGTTTCGGCTATGTTTCACTAAATAAGTTTTCAAGTGCTACATTTCTGTAATGAAACAGAAACGTTTCTAGTTAATGTTTCAAATGTTTAGTAAAACATCTCATTTGCAACGTTTCATTTACGTTTCGTGTTTAGTGGGATTATTTTAAATACTAAGTAATTTATATTTAAAATACTTTGCCAAAGAAGTAAAGTATTTTAAAACACTTTCGTACTAGTGTTTTGTAATTTGTATTTTAAATACATTTTGAAAATATTTTGCCCAGCTCTGTTTCCCTTACACGAAAATGATTGTTGTAATAAACTTAATTTCTGGTTATATTAAACTGAAAACAATGACGTTTAAGGTTAGAAATTTGTCTAAAATGTAGGGATATCCATTAATAGCTATTGCGAAAAAATTCAGTCTGATTCCTTAAAAAAATAAAAATAAAAAGTGTCAACTCTAATTATGCTCCACTTACGAGATATAAGATGTTGAAATTTGAAAATATTCGCATTTTTAAAAACTTCAATTTAGAATGATAAAAAATGGAGTAATAAGCAATTATTTATTTAATTAAAATGACCCTTTTCAAATGGAAACATCTTTATAAAATAAATATTTAATGATCGATTTAATATTCGTTTTTTTTTAAAGATAGAGCTTATAAAAGTCCATTAAATAAGATATAATTTGAATTTATTTTCAGTTATCAAAGCCTATCTTAATTTCTTTTGTGACAAATTAGACAAAAATTGGTTAGCGAATTTTTTGAATATTTAATATCTGACTACGCCACTGGATCCTGCACCTCCTAAACATGCTTTGTACCCACAGAGCACCTAGAGCGTACGTTTCCTATCCCAAAGCATGGGAACCGATGAAGCCAAATTGCGGGGAAGTGGAGTGTGTGAGGTAATCTGACCGCGCATACTTTGATCAGGTCCGGATTAAACAGTATTTTTACACTTATGACAAATATTCATTTTTCAAGTTTGGAATTCAGAAAATAATATATTTTAATATTTTGTTTAAATAAATCTACAAAATAATTTAAATATATTTATTGTCCTCTAAGTAATGTTAGTTTATTTAATATTTGTCTTTTAGTAGATTTCACTGATTTAAATATTTTAACTTCATATACTTTTCACGTACAGTCCTTCTTATCCATATTTTTTAAAATAAATTCACATTAAAAAAGCTTTTTATTACATGATACACAATTTTATTTTTCTGTAGCTTGGATGTACTGTTTTTATAGGAGTTATTAAAAAAATATATTATTATTTCTATTTCTTAAATTGTCATTTTTCTTTTTTAAACGACAGTTTGCTTATCACTCTTGGCAAGTTTAAAATTGGCACTGCATTTTTGGATAAATTTCTAGCGCCGTTTTTATTAATAATAATAAACTTGAAAATGTAAAGAACATATAACAGACGATTTTGAGAGCGCCCAATCTTTTTTTTTAATGGCTTTGATCCTTTCCAATTTCATTTCCACCCTCTTTAGAAAACCTGAGAATAAAATGGGTATCTAATACAATTTTATTCAGTAACTAATTACCTGTAATTTAATATCAATGTATGTTTATTATTGAAATTATATTTTGAGGGTTCAATATTTATAATTATTTTTAATAGCCATCATGAAAATAAACACCAATTGTGACAAAAAAACTAATTGTAAATAACCGGTTGATAATATGAGCCTGTATATTTACATCAGTTAATAACGTGACACTAAAAAATATGAAGCCAACACTGGAAATAAATGCATGTGAGATAGAGAATGCTGCGCGAAGCCGTCGAAATGGTATAAAATATGTTTATGTTATTACTTACCTAAAGAATGAAATTTCAGCACTATTGTGATCAGATCTGCTATTACAATCGTCAACGATACACTGCCCCACAAATAAAAACAATATGTTTAATAAAATACTAACGATGTTAACACCTCGAATGTCTAACAACGACTTGAGAGCGCGAGGCTGGCTGGGCTGAGGTTGGGCTGACGGTTGGCTTCACCGGCTTGCCTTTACAGTTCAGTCTATTTTGTCTATGGTTTGTACCATATTTCATGAAAAATATATCCTTTGATTTGTAGTAGTCACAAATGGATTCACATGTTTATAGATGCAATAGAATTTTTTAAACTCTACCTTTCAAAAATAATCCTAATATAAGTTGGTCAGTATTTTTTTTACAAAGGTGTTTCCATTTGAAATTGGTCACACTGTATACATGCGTACATCAGTAGCGGAGATACAGAGGTTTCATAAATGATTACAAGCCACATAACCAGTAATTTTGTTCGGAACAATAATTTTATTTCCTCATGTTGGCCATTAAATTTCAGTAAAATTAAAAATTATTATTTAGTTTGAAATAAAAACACCGGACTCTACCTAGGGACCCAAGGGTTTTTGTGGCCGCTGATTCCGATGCCAAGGTCGGTTAAGCTCTATCACGTTAAGTTCAAGGTCATTTGAAGGTAGAGGTTAACCGATAGAAAGGCAGGTATAAAGGCAGAATGGCAGGTAGATGAACAGACAGATAAACAGCGTGAGCATTCCAAAAAAAATGTCCCAAATTTTTTCACCTTCTATCCTTACTTGAACCTTCAAACGATCTTGAATATGAGGTAATAGAGGTCAACCGACACCGGATTCAGACTCAGCGGCCAAAAAAACCTATGTATGAATTTTTTCAGATTTTTTTCAACCACCCTTTCTTAGTTTGACCTAAAATGACCTTGCACTTGACGTGATAGGGCTTAACCGGCCTAGATATCGGAATCGGCGACCCCAAAAACCCCTGGGTACCTAGGTAGAGTCAGATGTTTTTTTCAATCTAAATGTTAACCTGTGTTATTAAAACAATAAGCTCAAGACTACGTCAAAACACAATATTCTCTTTCACTGGCTATGATTGGTGTAATTTTTCACTAGATTCTATTCAACCAATCAGCAGTTTCATTATCTTGATCGTAGGCGTAACGGTTTGTAATTGTTCATTGTAAACGAATAATTAATATTGGTGACACCAAGATGTAACAATTTTTTGGTATGATATATTGTATATACATGAAAAAGATGAGATATTATTGGATCTTTTCCCTGGGATAAGCATTGGGCTTTCTGGGGTGGGCCGTGCACAGTCCTGCCCCCTCTAGCTACGCCCATGAATATTACAGATTGTAAAGGGCAGCAGGGGACAGGGGACAGACATAACACTGAAAAAAAATGTAATGATTTTTTTTATATTTATATAAAATTATATTTCCAAAAAAAATCTATTAACTTTTTGTGAAATAAATAGGACTAAGTTATTTTTGGTTTATTGAAGTGTTTGGTAATTACTGAAATATTTAAAATACAGTGTGAATTTATTATCAATTGTCAATACCCTGTACCTGAAAAATAAAACGATATAATTTATTTATTTTTTTTGTTCCATGATTACATTTTTTCCTACATTGAGTAAACGTAGTAAAAATATTTTTATTTACAAGAAAGTTCATCACGCTAATCTTGTCAGTTACGACAGCGATTAAGGAAGTAATAAAGATAAATATTGAGTCATAAAAAACTGTGCAAACTGCTAAATTTTAGGATAACATGTATTTTAGTGTACACTGTATGGCTGTACCAGATCACCGATGTAATATTTTAATTAACTAATATATTTGAGGGATTTTTTCATTCACAAAAACCACTACGCCTCTGCCTTGGTCGTCATTCAAAAGGGATTAAATAAAAACTAAAAAATTGGAAAAATAAAAATTCAGACAGGGGTGGTCCACAATTTTCCTGTCTACACTTTGATATTATAAATTGTGCAATATTAACTCAAAATATGCTTTCTTGTGCCCATTTTGATACCAGAACTATTGAAATCGTAAAAAAACTAATTCTTTTATTATTTATATAGTAATAGTGATGGTAAAAGAATAATTTTCATCTTGTCATATAGGTATGTGAAAAAAATATGATTCCAATATGTTTGTACTGCTGGGAGTCAGATCTACGTTTCTGGTTTGGGCAGAGACTTATCTGTTTTACCTCCTATTCATGCGTAAAATTTCGTTTCAGTATCTTCATTTATTCAGAAGGTATTTAGAGATATACCTGTATAACATTGTTTTTAAACGTTAATAATATAAAAATTATAGCTTCATGAGCAAATGTTTATATATTATTATGTATACAGGCTGAATTATCCAAAAAAAAATTTAATGTACAGGGGACTCAAAAAATCAAAATGCAATTCGAAAATGACTTGAAAATATACTTCTGCACGGCACTGAAAACTGGTCTATTGTAAAACCTGACCTTATGCAAGGCAAAGCATGCAGTCGGCGACCGACACGGCGGCAAACTTTAATAAAAATGAACGGACAAAAAATTTTAAGAAATAAATAAAATTTATAACACCTATTTTATATCAGCAAATTCAACTGCTTTTGTCGCTATTGTTATTATTAGTTAATAAAATTTATTTGTGGTTTTAATTAATAAAATAATTTGACATACCTGATGTTACAACTGTTCAAAATTTTGTCCACCGACGCGTAAACATATTTTAAACCGTCTTACCATGTTTCTACGAACTAACACAAATGTTGCCTTGCTTCACCGTAACAGAAATGCTTCACTATAACACAAATGTTGTCTTGCTTCGCCATAAATTAAAACGATATCCATCAACTCCGAGTTGCTATACATGTAAGCCATTTTTGACACTAACTACTAAAAAATCTTTTGTAAACACTATCGCAACGACGATTGTAAATTCGGATTTCAGTATTCGGAATCGCTTGGGGCCATGTGAGCGAATAACGTTAGAGACTACAGTAGCCTAGCGATGTAAAAGTTGAAAATACTACAATTTTTTTCTCGGAAACTATATAGATTTTACAAAAAATTTTTTACGATATTGATTCCATTCTTCATGACGCATCTATTCTCTTTTTTTGTATAAGTAATAATCCTGTATATTCACAAATTTGACTGAGAAAAATGCTCCTTCATTTTTGACGAGTTGTAGTGTAAAAATTTACTACCCTGCTAAATATTGATTCAACAAAAACTATTTTATTTGCATATATTATTTTTCTGTTTGTTTTAGTAAGGTCTTTGTTAGTTATTATTATTTTTTATCATAACAGTATGTTTAGATCAGTATTTTTCATTCTTTTACAGACAACTAAGTTCGTGCAAATCTTATAATACTGTATATTTTTTAATTATATATATTTAAAAGTGCTGGATTATACATTCTTACTCAAATTACTCTTTTCGTTGCAGTTTCCAACGTTTTATGGTATTCTAATAATAGAATAGGTTGCGGTTTATTAATATTTCATGATTCTACAAAATGATTATTTATTATTTACTAGAAACAAATTCCAAGAAGACTTATAGAAATCAAAAACCACAAATGTAACGATTTTTATTGGTTTTGTTAAAAATTTATATAAAAATATCTACATAGCACCAAAGTCAACATTAGGCGTGTATTAAATACATTTAAAAATATTTTTAGTTTGTCGATAAGGAACTTCCTCAAAAATTCCAGGTCAGGGAAAATTACGACGACTTTGTAACACATATACTTACAGAGTGGTCCAGATTTTAAGGCGGACATTTCGTCAGGTGATAGAACAAATTACTTTAAATAAAGCATTGATTTTTACAAAAAAACAGCGCGAACTTATTCAACATCCTACGAGTCAGTGGAATTTTTTAATAAAAATGTAATTTTGAATGAGTCAAAAGTTAAAAACCCATTAGTGTAGAGTTTTTTAATTTTTTAAGGAGCTTATTTGAACTCTTTTGATATATTTCGTTATATTTCTAAACAAAATTTCCCATAAATTTGTTTATTATTTAGTTATTTTCGATTTACCTAAGAATGTTGTAAGCTCAATAAAAAAAAAAAATTGAAATTTAAAACGGCTAGTTTCTTTTATAAATTCTATTGATAATGAAAAGCACCAATGGAATTTGTAGAATACTCATTGGCGTAGCAATTCTGAGGTTGTGAATGGTACTGACATTCCGTATTTCCGCCACTGATTGACATTTGTAAATCAAATCAACAGGTTTTTATTTCTATTCAGGTAAATCATTGGCTTAATTTTCTTCAGTCTACGTCAAACATCCTGACAGATATTTCAGAAAATGTGATATTTGTTTCTAATTTCAACACCCTGTATCTCGAAAACAAAGCTAACCCACGTTGATATGAAACTTTTTGCGTAAAATAATTTGTTCAATCGCCTTATGACGATTCCACCTTAAAACCTTGACCACCCTGTATTCATAGATTAAAACATGTCTTGATACGGAAAAATGTTTGAATAATAACGATGGTGAAACGAAAATTGTACCGCCTTTGTATATTTCCGTGTAAATACCAACACAAACATGTAACAGTATATCAATCTACACTTTTTATCTACATCAAACCGATGCGCGATGTAAACATAACGCCAGCTTCTACTTTTATATGTAGGAGAGGTTACTGTTTCAATTCGATAAGAAAGAGTAATAAATAATAAATATTGTCCGCGACGTTAAATTGGTCACAACTAGTGAATAACAAGCTGTGCATATTTCTTTCTTCGATAATAAGTACATGTCCCTAGACACATGTTTGTGGATGTACACTGTAAAAAAAATCGGTGTGAGTGAAATCAATAAAGGTGAATCCATTGAGTGAAATTATCGAGTACATTTGTTTAACAAGGAATGTTTATTTGTTTGACAATGAAAAAAAAAAGAGCGCCAATGAGGGTGTAATTAACATTTTCACTGACGGATCAAATAGGAAAGAAGGTACAGGATGTGGGATCTATTCTATATCCCTACACATCAGATATCAGTGGGCTATGCATGTACATGCCATAGTGATACAAGCAGAACTGGCAAGTATAACCATAGCTGCTAAAGAAATTGCCAGCAGGCAGATAACGGGCAAAAATATTTGAATCTACACAGATAGTAGATAATCAGTAGGTACTGATCTTGCATAATCGGAAGATAATGTCCAGATCAGTATGGGAATGCTACCAAGCGCTGGTGGTGGCCTCAGCTAGCAACAACATATCTGTATGCTGACTTAAGGGATACGACCGGTGCAATGGCAATAAAGAAGCTGACAAACTAACTAGGAGAGCAACGGGTCTAGATATATTTGGACCCGGTCCCTGTATGCTCTCGTTGTCATGTTTTGAAATAACACCCACAAAGAGTTTAGAACACGATGAAATGAAATAAACAGCTGTCTATTTGCTAAGAAGCTCTTAGGATACCCCAGCAAAGACACAGCCAAAAAGTACCTAGCTATGTCCAGGGTAAGTCATCGCCTGGTGACGGGTATTCAACAAGATACTTTTGGCTAAGGAAACACCTCTACAATATGAGGAAGTGCGAAACACTCCTCTGTAGAGGTTGGGAGCAGGAAGACGGGACAGTTGTCCATGTACTTTGTGAGTGCACTGGTAACTCGTCAATGAGAGAATTTGTGCTAGGAGAACGGTTGCCATCTATGGCCCACATCAGGGAGATGCCCCTGAGCAATGGCATCACCTTTTTCTCCTTGATAGGTTGGTTGACGGCTCATCTCTCGCTGGGAGGATGCACAAGAGGCCCATTGGGGCCTAAGTGCTGTAACTCAGTATACTGAGTTACCCTCCAAATTATTCTAGAATCCAGAATGCCAAACAATACAAGATGCGAAAATAGTATATGTACTACGTACATTTATAGGCTCCTAAAGTATTTAACATATCATACTCTTCCAGTAAAACGTTTCTAAACATGGTACGTAATAAAAAACGATTTGAGATAAACTAATGTTGCTCTTGAACCTTATATACATTACATCAGAGTCATTTAATCAAACTAATTGCAGTGCTTTATGCAGATAGAAAAGTTCATACTGCATATGCGCTAATGGTCTGTTATTTTCTCCTTAAGGTTTAATTTAAGTAAATTAAATAACTACTCCTTTTAATCCTTCCCCCTTATAACTTGGACGACCTTGTGGCAGAATGGCTATTATGTGAGAAAATATTCGCAGCTCAATGAAAAACTGCAAAAAAACATTCTAGAACAGCAGTACCTACCGAACTTAATAGTTTTTGATGTAAGAGAAGTTGATATGACCATTTTTCACATTCCTTCTTAGACGTCAAATTAATCTTAATATATATTACTATTGTTTGTTATGTAAAATGGTGTTTTCTTTTAGTTACTTTAAATCATAGCAAAAATGATATAGAGGGGGTTCCACCTAAGAGGGATTCTTGTGTAACTCTGCAACTATAAAATTTATAAAAAAATGGTTTTAATAAAAGTTGTCTGGAATCATGTGGGCTATGTAAAGAAAATATTTTTAGCTTTACAGGGTGTTCCATTTCGCGTGAGCGCTACATAACTACATACTTGATTAATATTATGTAGAGTTTATTAAATGTACATGGTGTTTAGAACTTACCGTTTTCTAGATAATCGGTTGTTTTTGGAAAAAATCACGATTCAGCTTTCTAAATGAAGCTAGATACCTTATAAACCGTAAGAGTTAGAAACCTGCAGTTTTCACAGTTCACACATCAAAAATTACCATAATAATCAAAATTTATACCAGTCTACAACTTAGCATGAGATTATTAACGAACATCTACAGTACCTAATAGTTTTATTTTACAAACATAAATTTTGATTATAATTACTGTAATGACCATGGCAAATCTTAATCTCGTCGTCTATATAAATATAACTAGCAATAAAATAACAGAACTATTAAATGTTAATTTTGTAAATAATATTTACAATGTGGTAACTTTGCAAAACTGAAAAATATATATAATTGTTAAATAATATGATTTTAGGAAACGTCTCGTAAAGATGTCAGAATATAAGTATGTCGTTTTGTTAGAATTGTATTTTCACTTTACGAGTTTCATAACCATTGTTGCGCTAATGGCATTTGCATGTTCACTTATTTTAGGATTATAAGCAGGAGTAATAAAGTAGGAATGCTATAAACGTATGAATTATAAAAAAAATACATTAATGTACAATCCCCATAATGTCTTTTAGAAACTATTATTTTGCTGGTCGAGTGCCTTTTAGTAAAATCCCCCTTTAAAGGGGGAGGATAATATTCAGTTTTTATTTCTCACAGTTCGAGAAGCAGAATAGTGCACTTTGGGATGTTTTGTCTTAGCCTTTGTCTTAAAAGCTTTCCTAGATCTGCGACCCTTGAAGTGAATGGAAAATCACGGCCTCTAATGGTTTTTGTAATCGGAATCGAAAATTTGCAATTGGAAAAATCGACTACACGTATAAACCAACTGTATAAAAAAAATCGAGAGGGGTTCAATCTGGAGACCGTAGAGGCCGAGGTTGTGCTCCTCTTCTACCTGTCTATCGATTTAGATATGCAACATAGGAAGCTTTTTTATTTCTTTACTCAAAATTTTTGTGAAAAGAAGACATAAATGTTTCTAAATGAGCTAAGTTTTTAAGTGACATTTTTTTAAATGCAAATTTTCAACTTTATGCAAAGATACAATGAGAAAATTATTAAGGGTGGCAATTTTCAACCCCTTTAACCTTTCTAAGGTCGCAGATGTTGGTTTAGAACAGCTTTTAATAAGACAAAGTAATATCCCATATTGCGTTATTCTAGTTACTTTGGATTTAACCAATTTTCGCCGCAATGAAGAGGGATGCCTTATACAGGGTGGTCCAGATTTTAATAGACAAACTTCGGGAAAGTACTAAACAGCAAAACTTCACATCACTTTTCTCTATGAACGTAGGCGCAAAAAGCCACCATTTACGAGATACAGGGCGTTGAAATTAACAAAAATAAAACATTTTTTTAAATATCTGGAAAACCACTTCATCAAATTTATTGAAATTTGGTACACATTTTTTTTTTAATAATTCTCCTAGTTCTGTATGCATACAGTCCAAATTCAAAAATCAGTGGCGGAGAAACAAGGATATTTAAAGTAAAACTTCTACGCCACTGAATTAATTGCTAATATGAATACATTTGTAACGATCTGAAACATTTCGGATGGAAAAACATTTTTATTTTTGTCGAAAAGTGAATGGTTTACGAGTTATGAAACATTATCCAAGTAAACATCTTGCCACCTAGACTAAATTCCGATCTGATTTTAAATTTTTTGGGCAATAGCCTCTTCCAGTTGATGGAGGACATACCTTCGGACCAACGAATCGGGACTTGGTTTCAAATGGACTGGGCGTCAGCACATTCTGGCCAGGTAGTTTGTGAATGGCTGACAAACAACTACCAAAACGGATGGATTGGTCGGAATGGCCCATACCTTGGCCACCTAGTTCACCTGATCTAAATATTTATAGATTAGATAGATTATTTTATTTGGGGGAACTTAGAAAAATGACGTTTATGCCGTTCTTATAGCAAATAGAGACCAGATAGTGCAAAGGCTAAATGAGGCCTATACTAATTTGAAGCAAAATCCAGTTTTGCTGTGAATTCTATAACCAAAAGATGGCAAAAGTGCATTGAGTTTGGAGATGGACACTTTGCAATTGATTTAATTTATTTGTTTTTCATATAACATTACTTGTTGTTCGTGTTACTTGAAAGTTGAACTCGACATGTTTGCTATGATATTGAAAAATGTATCAAATTTGGATAAATTTGATGAAGCGGTTTTCCAGTTATTTAAAAATATATATTTTTGATAATTTCAACTCCCTGTATCTCATAAACGGTGGCTTTCGGCGGCTATGTTGATAGAGCAACGTGATATTAATTTTTGTTGTTTAGTACTTTCCCAAAGATTGTCTATTAAAATCTGGACCACCCAAATTCGTTTTATTTTTCCCTATTTCAACGTTTTATTTATTTGAATAGTATGTCTCATAACTCGTAAACCATTCACTTTTCGACAAAAATAAAAGACTTTTTTGATCCGGATTGTTTCAGACCGTTACATAATGTATTTATATTACCAATTAATTCAGTGGCGTAGAAATTTTACTTTAAATAATGAAACGATATCTTTGTTCCTCCGCCACTGGTTTTTGAATTTGGACTGTGTACATACAGAACTAGGAGAAATATTTGAAAAAAAAAAAATGTGTACCAAATTTGGATAAAATGGTTTTCCAGATATTTAAAAAAATTGTTTTATTTTTGATAATTTCAACGCCCTGTATCTCATAAACGGTGGCTTTCTGCGCCTGTTCATAGAGCAAAGTGATGCTAATTTTTGTTGTTTAGTAGTTTCCCGAAGTTTGTCTATTATTAAAATCTGGACCACCCTGTATATAGAGAGAACAAATGAAAGTGAAACAGATATAGACAGGAAGAATTTACTACATTTTCTTAAAATATCTAAAATATAGCAAAAACAAAACAATGTACGAGGTGTTTTTGGCGATTTTAATATATATTTTAAATAAAAAACAAGTTCATATTCATATTCCGAAATCTCAAAAAGAGATATATATATATCTAACTTAAGAGTGTTATAAACAAAGAAGACCAGTTTTTGAATGCCCGAATAATTTCCGTTCGGTCCTTCTCAACTCACCAACATGTTGAGAATTAAAAACTTGGCCTACCTGGGCCGCCTTTTGTCTTTCAAGGTCCGCCATTACGTGACCGGAAATCCTCAAAGACGCGCAGTCTACATCTACGTAATGCAAAACGAGGATTTTGTTATAGCTGTTTTACATTGACAATTTATTGATCAATTAATTCATGAAGTGGCTTCATCAAGAAACTGGACAAGTGTAATGCACCAAATCTGCTGTCAAGTAACTTCATGAATTTATTCATCAAGTTCTCGACGAATTAGAGCATGTTCTAATTTTTGTCAATTTCTTCGTGAAGTTCAGAAGTACCAACCTAACAGATTTCCGGCCTCAGATCAGTAATGAGGTTATGTTATTGGAATATGTAAATAATTGTGTGGCGTCGTACTAGTTTCGCATTGTTTTTACTGATTTGTTACTTAAAAAAACTAATATTTATATAATACGTGTCAGAACGGTACCGCTGTTGTATCACTACAATTATGAGTGGAAAGGTGACATTTTTGAAATTTATTTGCTTCTTTGATTCGTTGGTAGAACTTATTCATACGTCAAAAAACTTGACAAGGTCTGTAGCAGTGTAAAACCACACTGTTTACCAATAAATTTGTGAATTAATTCATGAATTAATTCATGAATTAATTCATGAAGAACTTCGTCAATTTATTTATGAATAAATTGTAAATGTAAAACAGCTATTAGCCAATGCCTGTTGTTTTGGTCTGTACTTAAAGACGTGTCGAAAGCGATTACAAATTTCGTTCTGCCGCTTGAGGCAGCTTTAATAAAGCGAGGAAAATACGATTTTAACCGTAACATCTACAGTGCTGGACATAGTTATAAGTTCAATCCGAATTTAAATCATCAAAAGTTTAAGTTCAAAATTTTTTTAAATCATCGAAAGTTTAAATTATTAAAAGTCGA
Organism: Anoplophora glabripennis; assembly: GCF_000390285.2. Classification (NCBI taxonomy): domain Eukaryota; kingdom Metazoa; phylum Arthropoda; class Insecta; order Coleoptera; family Cerambycidae; genus Anoplophora; species Anoplophora glabripennis. Next base: position 83,503 of record NW_019416592.1, read on the forward strand.
TTCGTATCCATGTTTGTTAAAGTGTTTTCTTTGTTTTCCTAAAATTTAAGCTCAATTGCATTCTTATCAAAAAATTATGGCAACACAAAAAATATTGTGCATTTTTAAGTCCTAACAATTTGGACAAAATAATAAGTTCACTCAGTGACGGTTTTACCATAAGAGCTGTGGAGCCGCAAAACACATAAAATTTTATGTATTTAATCATATTAAATATCAACAAAATATTTAAAGAATCCAAATGTACTCGCGCTAAAATAAATCTAGGAACAAAAACACAATAATATTATTTGTCCAATATACGATAATTGATGCAGTTTTTTAAAAAAATTTTACGGAAAATGGTTGTTGTTCAGGTTTTATTTAATTAACTAACAATTTTAACAATAAAAGCCTTTTGAAAAAGTTCCTGATCAGGAACGAAACGTCAAGAAAGAAATCGCTGCTGTTTCTTTTATCCTTTTTTTAACCGACTATCCACCAGAACCCAATTCCCAAGAAAATAAATATATTTTATTATGAAAATTTCTATTATATGTTCATTTGGCCAACAACATATGTCTTCAAACAATTTTATTATATTGATGGTAAATTTCGTTTTGTTCTGTTTCAAAAAGTCTCCAAAATGCCATGTTGTAATAGTAAACAAAATATCCCTCTTATTTTCTCCCTTTCGTAATATGAATGATTAATAGAAGGTGCCTATAATAAATTAAAATTACCTGACTCACACCAAATTCCGCATTGATGCACTGCACTGCTAGGTAATTTGTCAACCGTTTGTAAACAACTGAGATTTATTGGCCAGTCGCTCAGTGCGGCTGTATTATACGCCGTTTGCCCCCGCGCGCATTCTTCAACTGGGGGTATACATTTCTACCACTTTCACGTTTAGTTCGATCAGACCTGTATATAGGAATGGCTAAATAAATATGGAAACAAGTTTTTCAAATATTTCAATGCCGAGTTGCTGCGTTCTTCAATTGAGATCGGAAAGACTATACCATTGCTTTCCTTCCCATAAGCTACCGCTTGGCATATGCTGTGACAGAATTTAGGTAACGCTCCCCACATGCTAATATATCAATGCAATAAATTCATCAGTACCGTAAGATAGACCATTTTAAACACTAAAACTATGAAATGTATATTGTTTAAAACCTAGTTTTATGAGACTTCGCAACATCCCTGAACTGCGTAAAACAAAGAGAAAACAAGAAAGGAAACACTTATTATACTATAATAAAATGTTTAAATATAAAGTCCTTATAAAATAAAACTAATAAATGTTGTATTTACTCTTCTTATTTGTTAAGTTTCAACAGAGTTCAACAAAATAATGTTAAAATATTATGTATAATGGTGAGGCAATGAGTTCTAAATTTATTTAAAAAAATGGAATGGAAATCCGAAATACTGGTTTGTAAATTCAAAAATATCTCCCTCTCAGACCAATTTGTTGTTTTTCAGTAGCTGATTTGATAAATAAATAATGACTAATCTCACTTTATAAACGTGAGTATCTGCTAATGCCTTATACATGAAAGTAAGTAACAAATAAGACAATGTCCACACCAATCATAAGAATAAACCCCAATACCTCCATACCCCACAATATTATAAAACCGTCTGGAATTTGCTCTTTGAAGTGATCAAATCAAAGGTCAAACAGAATAAATTAATAAAGATTAAACATGTCTCAGTTTTCTTGACTGCATAACCTTTTTTTTAGTAAGATAAATTAATAAAGATTAAAAATTGTCTGTTTAAACATGTATCTCAGTTTTCTTGATTCCATAACTTTCTTTTTATGTACAAACGCCCCCCAAAAGTCCATCTCTGGATCCGCCCCGTCATAAACACCCTCAAATTTGTCTATAGTAATATAGCAGTAATTCAAAAACTCAAAAGTGATGAAATACTTAAAGCAAAAATGTGTTTATTTGAAGAGAAACCGTGTTGCACAATAGTTTGCATTTGAAAACAATGTCGGCTGTATTTTTATCGTTGTGCGATTTAGTTGCATGCAAAATTGCTTAGGTATGTCGGTGAGTAACTCTAGAGCGGTTTTTGCTGAGGAAGTTTTTAATAAAAATTAATAGGCGCACTTGGGGGATAGTAAACAGAAATAGACTGATTTATTTACATCAATCTACTCGCCTACTAAACAAAATTAATCTGTTTCGAATAGTTTTGGTTTAATAATAATGTTTACGTTACGTGTTTTTATAATTTGTTGTTCCCAATTGTCCCTTGAATTTTAGTTCAGTCGAATGGCGACGTATCGAAATGAATTCGCGGATATTAAAAAAAGTAATATTAAATTCAAGGATAATATTTGCTGACAACTTATTGTGAGTTTATTATTGAAATTACAAAAATGTTTTTAATGCAAAAGTTTTAGCTTTTTTATGAATTTTTATATTACAGTATTAGAAAAGCAATTGAATAATGGAAATTGCTAAATTAAAGAAAAAATATGTTTAATGGAATATCCTATATATTCGCGGATACTTAGCTTCGTTAAATTTTTCTCTTTTCAAAAATACATAATACGTTCTCACTAAACATTATTTTTTTGTTAAAATAATTTCTTATAGGGAATAAATTAATAATGATAAATAAACTTCTGTCGAAGTAATTTGTTTGTTCCGCGTGCCTCGGCCATAGCCACTGCGATTCGTCAGACATAAATGTCTCTCCTGTTTTTTCAAAAATAGTTTTACACTGAAATTTGTCGAAAAGTCCTGAATCAAACAGTAACATATATATTTTTGAAAAGAGAAAGGTTTAACGAATAAAAAAAAATGTTTTCTTTAATTAAGTGATTTCCATTATTTTTGTTTTTTCTAATACTGTATTACAAAAATTCATGAAAAAGCTAAAATTTTTGTATCAGAAACTTTTTTATAATTTCAATAATAAACTCACAATAAATTGTCAGATTATAGTGGCTAATCCTGTACAACATTGGATCAAAGATTCATTGGCTCATAGTGATCCCAACCTACTTATTCAAAATCGTTTAATTTAGCCGACAGAGTGCGTCAAAATTCCCGAGAAATTTCTGTTTTTTTTTTGGAATAACTCGAAAAAGTGTCCATCAATTCGAACCTTTTATGAAATGAAGATCTTTGATGCTCCAAAATATGTTGGAAAATGCTAAAAAAAAGTAATAATACACGTAAACATTTTATTTATTATTTTTTAAACATTTGTATGTTCTCAAAAAAATATTTTCGAAACCATAAAAAAGTTCAGTTGAATTCAGAAAATCACATCCCAAAATTGGTTCAATGGGCATCTTCCATAAATTTTGAAACTCCAAATAAGAAATCTTATTCTTATTATGTCTATTTTCCGCACACCCTGTATATTTGAATATAATTGTCCAATACTTAGTGGGATTTGATTGAAGAATGTTTTATATAAATTACGCGCAACATACCTTTAAATTAAATTTATTATGTCCACAATCCATTGATTATAGTATTTATCACACAAATTTAAAAAATCGACCATTTTACATTTTTAAACGCGCTTTATATCATTCAGATCAAAGATTAAATCATTTAATTTACGTCTTGTTTTTAAAATCGGGTGACGACCATTTAACGAGTTTGTCTTGTTTTTGAGACCAATTTAATATGTTAAAAATAAAACTAGGTAGGCAAAATTAACCCGCCAATTCACCTTTTTATTATTTCATAAAAATGTAAACTCTAATTCTTTCCGCAAATGAAAAATTACCGATATAACTAGCAGTTTTGAGACTGATTTTGCTTTCAATAGCACCAATACAACAATTAACTTTGGGTACTGCTAGGAATATTTTCAAAAGAGAGGAAATAAACTAAGGAAATAAAAGACTACCCACAACAAAATATATTCGTGATTTTTTCTTAAGTTTCATAAATTTTTATGTGCAAAATAATAAATTAACGAAAGTAAACATGTAATAATTAAAATGTACTTTAATTAGTAATAATTTAAAGTTCATTGTGAATATACAACAACGATTTTCTCGTTGAGGCACCCAATAACACATATTTTCTAATGAAGGTAGTGACGGCCTTAGGCATTGCAGGAGCATGCCGTTCTGATGAGTTATGCAAACTTACTTTGGACAACGTCAATTTCAAAAATTTCGATGACGTTGTAGTTACAATTCCAAATTCTAAAAATGGTATGTCACGTACATTTACAATTACCTCTCATCAGGGTTCTGTATCTCACCTAGAAATTCTCAAGAAATATATCAAGATTAGATTGGAAATTAAAACTGAAATTTCACGCTTTTTTATGCGCTATCAAGCAGGTAGATGTTACAACCAACCAGTCGGTAAGAATATCCTTTCTATGATTCCTAATAAGATTGCACAGTTTTTGAAACTAGAACATCCTGAAACATATACAAGCCATTCAGTCCGAAGCACATCGGCAACGATACTGGCTAATACAGGAGTTGATGTATTAGCAGTCAAGAGACATGGTGGGTGGAAATCAGCTGCAACTGCAGAAAGTTATGTTGCTGACAGTTTAAGTTAAGACTGTTAATTGATCCTTGTCTCCTTCAAAATACTCCCTCTTCTATTCGCACACTTTTGAGTGAAAACTAAATGAGATATCAACAATTCAAAAACATGTGGCTAGAGAAGAGGTTATGCGCAACGCAATGCTGCCAACCAATCAAAAAGTTCGGTTATTTTTTTAACAGACCTGGTAGAACATCAAAAATGCAATGTATCCTTTGTGCATAGGTACTGTTGTCTTAACTATTTTACCTTTAAAAGCTGTTCTAAAATATTTTGTTCCTAATTTCCTCTATATTTTCCTTAAAAAAATATTCTAGTTGAAATAATTTCACAATTGAACCGTGAAGTTTTACGGTCTAGTGAACTTGGAGATAATATTCATTTACAGTCCTCTGTTACGTTTATTTCCAAGAACTGTAGAAACGGATAAAAATAACGAGGCCATATTTGAGACAGGTTTCTTGAAGTTGACGTGATATTTAAAAATTGTTAGGTTTTTTTAATCTTTCAATGAAATATATTACATACATTTTGTCCAAAGGCCTTATAAGTTTCAAGTAATAAGGCTTCCCTTTACTGTTAGTTTTTCACAAAACTTTCAAATGCAGGACAAATATCAAATTACCTAAGCGCCGAGTTAAACTGAATCAATGCAACCAACAGCACATTAAAACAACACTTTAAATCCGCAAAGTGCAAAAACAGTTCTTTTATTCTCTAAGGACTGAAAATGGCACTACTCTGTAAAAAAATGATTAAAACAGCATTTTTAATCCACAGAATATAAAAAAATGTGTTAAATTTCATTCCTAAAGATTTATATTGACACTTTATACCATTAAAATAATGATTAAAGCGGCACTTTAAATCCACTAAGTGCAACATACGACATTTGAGCAAAAAGTAACGGGAGTTTGCGAATTGCGAGTGTTATATCTTGTCTATCGAGTTGATTCTTTATTTTGTGTAATGACAGCACTGTCAGTGACGTACCTGACAATTTTTAAGCAGGTATCATGCTTAGTTTGAATTTAGCGAACAAATGAATAAAACTTATCTCAGTGTTTTTGACAATTTTTTGGAAACTACGTTGCTGTAAGTGTAATAACATCACAGGGGGGCTACTTTGAAGGGGATGTTATAAAAACTAAGAATTCCCATTGCTTTTTGATCAAACCTCGTATATTTTTCCAAGTGTAAATTTATTTCCAAGTGATTAAAAGTGATACGTTACTCTTTACTATGAAAAAGTAGATTTAATCAGCAGAGTACATGCACTATTTTGTGATGTTCACCTTAAGCGACCTTGAAGGTAATTTAGAAAGTGTCAACTTCTGAGTAATTCTTGGATATACATAATTCGACGAAATTTATGGGGGCAAGTCACCAGATCATCCGCGACAATAAACGAAATAAAGTGGTAATTAAGGAACTAAAGGTCATTGTGTGGATTGTTATGACCTATGAGAAAGGTGTTGAGGATGTTGTTGTTATTTAGTTCGTCCACTTAAGTGCTTCGTCGTTTTATGCGACTGTATCTGTTACCGAAAAACATCTGGAAAATGCTCGAAGTATGAGTAGTTATTTTTTTATTTTTTTCTTTATTATTACGAATGGTTTTTGTAAGTCTATTCACCTAGCGTAGAAGAATTTAGTGTAAAGTTAGTTTGGTGCAAGTTTAAAAAACAAGAAAACGTGTTTTACATTACAGATAGTTAATAAATAAAACATCGGGAATTGTACTAAGCCTTCCATGTAACATGTAACACTCATACATATATGATCTTTCCAAGATAAATGCTCGTCAATAGCAACTCCCATAAATTCTAAATTTACTGAACATTTAATATTTATCCATTAATTTTTATTTTCTTTACATATTCATACTTCTTTCTGCTATGTTTAAATGGAATATACTCTATTTTATTATTATTTAATTCCAAACGAATGTTGATTAAACCATTCGGATATTTTTAATAATATAATTCAAAAGTGAAGACACATATGTTTTCTCACACTGGGGTATGATACAAACTACTCATGCTCTTATACCTGTCTTTTCCAAATTACTAGGAAGTATATTATGAGTACCTAGACATCGAAAACTCTGTGGCGACAATAAAATATTATGCCAATAATGGGCAATATGCGTTGTAGTGGCAGAAATAGGTTAAATATGTGGTCAAGTAGTGTGCCGCTCTATTCTCACAAAACGCAATGCTACTGACTGCCATAAAAACACGTGCCATACCAAGCACAGCGTCAAGCCCCCTCACACACGCACAAACGACAATGAAATGCAATGCCAACGTCCCTTGGCAAAAAACTGGATTGTTCACCGACACGTATCGAATAAATTGATCGATGCAAAGTTTCAGATCAGAGGCAGACAGACATAGATATGCACCTGTGACCTCGATAAATATTATACTTATCACTTCCATCGATATTAAAATTACCTGCTATTATAACTAGACTATTTTTGTAACGCTAGAGCTTTGGAAGTGCGTACTTTCTCGAAAGCGAGTCAATTTTTTTAACTTTTTGATGGATGCATCGTTAATAGATGTAAAATTTTTTTGTCATATTGACGTTTGTAGTGAATATTCATCGCATTGTTCAAAATTGTATAGCTTGTGGGTCATTAAATTTTACAACGCTTGAAAATTCTTTTAATTGTTCTGTTAGCTATAAATTTCACCAATGTTTTGAATCCCAAAAATCAAAATAATATATTACAATCGTGCAGATTGTTGATGAGATTGTTGGAAAATTGCCCTTCAAAACCTATGACCCGATCCTCTGTTTCTTCCATATATTGGTAAAATTCTTAATTTTTAGCACAATCGTTACGTCCAGCAGGCAAAATCTAGTGAACCGGAAGTACTGTTCATTGGAGATTCTATAATACAACAATTACAATTTAGCACATTATGGACTGAAAAAATTAGCTCTCTGCATTGTATAAATTTTGGAATAGGAGGTGACAGGTGAGTGTATCTGTTTATTTCACCTGTTACAAATAAAAAAAATATATGAACCAACCAACCAAGAATAAAATAATAGTTATTTTGTAGCCTTAGCAAAAGTATTATTTTTTAGAGTTGAAAATGTGTTGTGGAGGATTCAGAATGGAGAATTGGAGTTCAATACGAAAATAAAGGCCGTTGTGTTATTTGTAGGCACGAATAATATCACAGACTGTACGCCTCACGAAATATTCGAAGGGATTGTAGAGATAATCAAGGAGATTAAGCATAGACTGGGAAATGTTTTAATTGTTGTACCCGTAAGTAAAATTTGCATTTATTTTATCTCGTTTGGTAGAAAATTGAGGTACCTATGTTTTACTAGAATTACTCATAAAAGAAAAAAAATCAAGTTATTCACATCACCATTTTAACAAAAAATGTAGTAGATAAAAAATAATATTTGATTTAAAATTTTTGTAGGATGTGGTTATCTGAGAAAAGAGGAACGCTTATTTTTCAATAAATCCTTGTCAGATATCCTTACCAACTATCACAGTACAGTGGTGTAGATGTATATCGAACTTTAATCATCTTTTGTATAGAAAATATAGATATCCGCCTTTCGCTAGAGCAATATTTTTTCTAAAAATCGTGTAAAAACGAATGCAATGCATATTCCCGTGATTTTCATTTAAATCTTTTAAATAAACCTGACAATTCTTATCTTAAAACTCATTGAAAAAATATATTCATCAAATTTGAAACCTCTTCTATTTATTCAGAATCAAAACAAATCAATTAATTTTATTATATTTGTTATTTTAAAAATGTATGCGATTTGACGTAAACCTGACATTGGTGCATAACAAAAATTATTGAAATTAAATACTCTTTCGAACTAGTATTGTGCAGGGTGGGCGAAATTCGACACTTTTAGAACGTTTGTAAGTTTGTAACATTTCTCGGAAAGGTAGAAAATATGTGGTTGAGGTGTCACGGGCTCGGTTTTCCAGAAAATTTTTATGGCAAAAACCTCATCTCGATATCAAGATTCGTGTAAGAGATACAGGGCATTTTTTACCCTATAACTTTTTTGTTTGTGAAAATATTTGAAATTTGTAAAGTGTTCTTTTGTAGATAGTTTTTTATGTACACACATTTTTCTAGAATTTTCAGTTTTTTATTATAACACAATATATTTTTTCATTGGCAACTAATTTTTCCACATTTGTTTCATTAGGAGCGTTCCTTCTACAGAAAATCCACGTAATTTGCGCATAGTCTCAGCTACACACTCTCCGTACTTGTAATGAAATTTTCATAATCTTCACTCGCTCATTCGCCGTATAGCGTTCCGTTTTGTCTAACCGCAACAAGTTTGCTACAACATGTGACCCCGCACAATACTGCCAACTTTTCGGAATGAAAATGACGCACAAATCAACGTTACTTTCGGAACACCCTTTATATCTCCATGAAATTAAAACTAAGGATAGTAAGTATAGTTATTATTTCTGATCCATGTAAAATAAATTACTATAAGTACAGAGTAGTGACAATCTATCAATCTTTTTATCTACCTGCCTTATGTAGTCTATCAGGTCGCATTTTTTTAAGTGTGTTAATTTGCACGTACGTCGCATTAGAACGAAAATTTATAGCCGTCCTTTACGCTCTACTTATCACTTAATTAAACCGTATTAGAATTGGCTGTTAAAGAAAAGCTAAACACGTAGGTGCTGTCAATTTAAATTCTTACTTTATTAGAGATTAGTCCCTATTATATGAGATATATTGCAATAATAAGCAGCATGCATTTCCTTTTTCAGTCAAGTTTATAAATGCCATATCATACAGTGTGTTCTAACACAGTGAAAACCTAACCTCCGGTAACTTGGTACATGGTCATATTACGACGTCACATTCACTCCCACTTCTGATTTTTTATGGGGAATTGAGTCGAGTGATACATCATACGGAAAGTCTTGTGCTCCTCTATAAAATCATGTTTTACTTCTGTCTAAAAAATGTCTGTAAAATGTCTAAAAATATTTTGTAAAATTACTTTTAATCTTGATAAAATTTTACATTTGAAATGATAAAAATATTTGTAAAATTTGCCAGTTACCCAAAATAATGTAATTGTATTGTAAAATTACAAGTCTGTCTATAATTGGAGATAAATTACAATAAATTGAAAATAATAAATTGTTAAATTCAACGAACTGTTGATAATAGTTTAGTGTAAAGAAATATCTTGCAATTTCGATGATAAATTATTAAAACATTATAAATAAAATACATTAAACTTTAGAAAAAATATGTAATTATGTCTCTATAATCGAACAGATCTGTGACACAAATGTAAAATCACAACAACAATTTATGGTGCATTTTTGCGAAAAAACTTTTAATATATTGCAAATATAATGTGAATACATATTTGATTATTAAATATATTGGGATTTGCCACCCGAATCTAGATTGTGGAATCACCGCAGTTGTTAATGTGAAATTACAATGAAGGAAATTACAAACCAATGTATTCCCATTTTAAAATCTCAATATGATACCCAATCTTTTCATCCTATACTACTAAACGAATTTTATAATAATTATTTGAATTGGCAGGCCTTAGTGTAAAATTACAAGGAAATTACATTAAATCTATAGAACCTACAGAGTCGAATGATACATCATATGGAAAGTCTTGTCCTGCTTTATAAAATCATGTTTTATTTTTTTAAATGGCTCTAATATTGAGTTTAGATTACTTGCTGCCAGCAGTATAATGTAAATTGACAATTACATAATTTTAAAGTGGCTGTAAAAATATTTTGTAATATTGCTTTCGAGCTTTTTAAAATTATACAAATGATTCAAATTTTTGCTAAATTTACCAGTTACTCAAGAAAATGTAATTTTATTGTAAAATTACAATTGTATTCTATAATTGAAGATAGCGACAAAAATAATAAAATTTAAAAATTCAGCGAATTATTGGTGATAGTGTAAAGAAATATCTTGCAATTTCGATGATAAATTATTATAAAATTATAAATAAATTACATTAAATATACAGAATATATAATTATGTCTCTATAATCGAACATATTTGTGACACAAATGTAAAATCACAACTTTAATCTATTTATGGTGCATTTTTGCGAAAAAGCTTTCAATATATTGCAAATATAATGTGAATACATATTTGATTATTAAATACATTGGGATTTGCCGCCCGAATCTTGATTGTGGAATCACCGCAGTTGTTAATGTGAAATTACAGTGAAGGAAACTACGAACTAACTATTTTCTAGTAATTATATGAACTGTAATATATAGTTGAATTTGTTGGCCATAGTGTAAAATTACATGGAAATTACATTAAACCTACGGAAGCATAGTACCCACATCAATTTAATGGAAATTGTATTTGTGAAATTACATTTACATTTGCAACATAAACGTAAATTTACATCAACTGATATTTTACTGTATCTTTTCAAGAATTTAATACGAGTTATACACATAATGTAAATTTACACCGTCTTTTCTCGAGTATATACAAATTAGGTATTCCAGCTTATTTTATGAATATTATTCTTAAACGTTATTATTCAACGTTTCAGACCCTTCTGCCCAGAGGTCAGTACCCCAACCCGTACCGGGACAGAAACGACCACGTCAACACCTTCCTCTTAGACAAGTTCTGCGACGAAGTCAACGCTGACGAGACCACGGAGAACGTGCACATCGTCGTCATAGACGACCACATAGTAGGCAACGACCAGACGATATCCCACCACATCATGCACGACTACCTCCACCTGACCAACAGCGGATACACGAAAATCTTTTCGAAAGTGTACGAAAAGTTGTGCGAACTACTGAAAATCACCCCCACTAAGTGAACTAGTATTACCGCAATTGTATTCCGTCTATGCAATGCTGTGTTTTGTATTTATTTTTGTATTTGTTAGCATGTATTTTTGTATCGGATACTATACGTACTATGGATCGTGCATTAAAGTAATGTTAATCATGATGTGTGATTTATTATTTGGATCTATTTGTACAATAAGATCCTGTGTGTGTGTAACAAAAATTATGAGAAATCTTTTGGGATATAAACTACGTAGTCATAAATATTGTATTCAAATATAACCTTGACCTTTGGAAACACATATCGTAAGTTTTCTCAAATTCCGTTGTTTTTAACCTCTTTTTTTCGTAATTATCATACTCCGCCGCTAGACAGGGTAGTCTAACCTCAAACAACTAGGTCAGGAAATGTAGAGTTGGACGCGACTTTTTATTTCGGCAAGCTGAATTTATCACTATAGATGCTAAATATTATCTACAATAACATATTAGTTTCCACAGTCATAAAAATGGAGGGAAGATTGTTTTACAGGCTGGTTAATTGTATAATTTTTACGTAATTCACGTTTTTCGCTTATAACTTTTTTCCGTTCATTTGTACGAGAAAACAGTAAAGTACTTTTTTTTCGTCTTCAAGATACCTACAAATCTAGCTTCGAGCTTCAAAAAAATATTGATTAGATCAAAAGTTATAAACAGAAGAAATTTATTTATGACTTGAATTAAACATTTATAAACTGCGTTATTATTTTATAAGGCCATAACTTGTAAATTATTCAACTTACCGATTCCAGATTTCGTGTGAGTTATTAGTGATAAGGAATGAGAGGATGCGATGCCACAACGTTCTGGTAGTAATAACACAGTTTATAAATGTTTAATTCAAAATTCATAAATAAACTTCTTCTGTTTATAACTTTTGATTTAATCAATATTTTTTGACGCTCGAGGGCTAGTTTTGTACGTCTTGTGAAGACGAGAAAAATGTACTTTACTATTTTCTCGTGAAAATGAAGGGAAAAAGTTATAAGCGAAAAACGTGAATTTACGTAAAAATTATACAATTAACGAGCCTGTAAACAATTTTCTTTATGACTGTGGAAACTAATATGTTATTGTACATAATATTTAGCATCTATAGTGATACATTCAGCTTGCCGAAACAAAAAGTCGCGAAATGGTCATTTCCCAGCTCTTTTTCGTGGCCTAAACGGCGTGCACTAGCTGCGATATGAAATTTAATCGAAACTACCTACTTTTTCGTAAACCGATAAATTGAAAACTAAAATAAATATAATAACGCCCTGTTATCGTCTCATATCAGGTGGATTGGTATTAGGTAGTTCACATATACTAGGCCAATGTCAGAGGTCAGTGGCACTGAGATTCACAAACTAAACACAGTGCTTTAAAAAAATAATAACAAATTATATTTTATTAATTCTATGAGGTTAATAAGTATTTTTATTTTTCATTAAAATAAATAATAAATTTTATAAATTATATAAATTTTGGTTTATCCATCCATATTGGTTAATATCGTACAACAAATATTAAAATTTGTTTTCAGTTAATGTTACATACAATTGGTTTAAAATGGTGACAACAAACTGATAAGCGCGCACTTATGAGCGAGTTCGGGAACTGCCCGGTAACGGCGTAGACAAAAGTTTAGATGTAGTTTAAAAAAAGGGATGACAACTCTACAATTTATTTGATTTAAAAAAGTTAATTAAGATTAGTGTTGTGGAAATACATACTATTATCCCTAAAAAACTGATTCCCACTTAAGGTTACACCCTGTATAAAATATTATACATATATTAAAGCAATGTTGACATGAAAAATATCTAGGATTTATTTGTCAAAACAATTTGTGATCCACAGATTTTTCACGAAAGTTATTTTTATATTCTCATTTTTAATGTGATTTTTATTTTTAGACACTGTTGGTATTTTTGGAATTTTAATTCACGGTGTCCCTGTGTCCTAATTTTAACTTTTACGGGTTTTTTCTATCATTGCTTGTACAGGGTGTTTCATAAGCACATTATAATAACAATTTTTTTAAAAGCGTAAGAAAATACATAAGTTATTATGATTCCGATAGACATAAAAAATGAGATATTTTCGAAAGCGTTTTGTTGCTATTATATACAGCATGATTAGCCACTACTATTGACCTTTGTTGGCATTGCCAACTTAGCAACATAACAAGACATGGCAGATTTGTCAATGTAATGAAAGTTCCTCATTCTGAAGCTTTCAATACATGCACCATTTCATTTCATTCACATTAATATAATTTGAAAAATTTCAATAAAACTTGATAAATACGAACAGTACTGGCTTTATTTTGTAAGTAATTTTTTTATGGAAGTCATTCTGTTGTAATTCTCACTCGGTCACCTGATTTGATACCTCTTTTTTTGGGATTTTTGGACATTTACTAATTAAATATGTGTGTTTTAAAAATCGGGCCAATTTTACAGCAAATCAGGTTATAGACGAGCGTAGGTCGGTTTATATTTGTATTTCAAACTGTCAATTAAGTTCGGACGATATTTTATTTACATGTATTTCTAATACTTTACGTTCTGGCCGTGTCTGTCGCCCGATCTCTGCCCACTTCATAAAATAAACAGATCAGTGGTCCTGTCTGGAAACTCTCAAGGTTTTTGAAGGATTGCCAACACCAGTGAGTTATTTTTTTGTCGGATCACATTTATTATTCGACATCGGTGAAATATTAATTCGACTTTATTTAAAATTGGGCTATTTTTATACGAATGCCTGGTGTTTGTCATATTATTTGCGAAAATCAAAATGAGAGAAATATTTGAGAATTAATACAGAATTAGAAAAAGCGTACCTAGCTAAATAATTTGTAGAAAATGTTACGAATATTTTTGAGTGAAAATTAAAAGAAGTCCATTCTCCAGTGCCAAAATAGTAAGTAGTGACTCATTCCCCGCATGTAGACCCTTGAGACGGATAAGACGTGCGGGGAATGGGATTCCATGGGCGTATCATTTTAGAGCGTTCTAAAAATTATTATTAAATGTAGAACAACAAATAAATATTTTGATTTTGGTGAAAACTGTAATAAGTAGGTACTTATTTATTTGTAGTTAAACAAGTTTACTACCACCCGTGTACACTTTTGCTTTTACTTTCTATTAAAGACTAAAAAGTACTAAAAAATGAGGTGCACCATCCATAAGACTAATATTAAGAAGATTAATCACTGTTGTCGCTATCACTGTCATTAACGGGTGTTACGGTTGAATAAATCACAGCAAGAAAGCAAGAGCGCCAAGGACTTTGTAGAATAGTCGAGCCAAACCTAATAAAATTAAATTAGTGTGCCTAAATGTGGGAAACTATAAATTTAGAAAATAAATTAGGAAATAGTAAATTGTTCACAAATACAATTACAAATCAAAATTGTAATAGGGAAATCTATAGGTAAATTTTTTGTTTTCTAGATGATAGAGGATGGGTAGATTCTATTTGAATTTACGAGAATATACCATGGAGATTTTTAAAACATAACAAATAAAAAATCTTGAGACATAAATTATTCAAATTTTCTGAACAATTACTATCTTCTTTTATACTCTATTCTCACTAGTACACAAATTTGTCAGAAATAAATGATTTTATCCACAATCACCTTATAATCGGACTTTTATCCACATATGAACCGTCTAAAGTGATACTTTATCCGCTAGTGGAATAAAGTAACTTTATTTCACTAGTAGAATAATGAAAAAATAATAAACCTATAATAAATCAAATTTAATATATTTACTTATTAACATTAACATTTATATTTATAGTAGTAGACATATCGTTTATTTTTTATCACATTTAACTTCCTTTCCGTTAATAACATTGCATTGTTGGCATCATTTTCGGAACGCATAACATCTGCCGAAGTTTGTGAAGAATTTGCGCAAGTTACGGATGTCTCTTCTTGCAAGGAACACCTATATTTTCCTTGCAATATCAAATAGACCCCTCAACATAACTTTCTGCTACAGAGGAGCTCTTCCATCCACCATGCCGTTTGATGGTTGTAAGATCAGTATCTTTATTGACCAATAAAGTTGTTGAAGTTGTGCATCATAAAATTACCATGATGTTTCTGGATTTGCGATATTCAGCAATGAATTGAGAATACCTTCGTCAATGTATTGATTCCAACAGGCTGAGAACTACATTTTTGATTGATGTATCTAAAAAAGAGTTTGTCTTGTGTTAGACGAATTGGGCGCAGAGAAATATATTTTTTTGGACATTTCAACAGCATTCACGCAAAATCCTTCTTCTATAATTGTAAATTTTCTTGAAATGCCCGTCTTGGTGTTAGGTATTGAAACAAGTAGGTAACTCCAACGTCCTGTACATCACTAATTTTCAAATTTGTCAATTCGCAGCATCAACAGGTACCAGAGACCCCCATTATTAATTCAAAGTTCACTATATACCTAACAACATGTAAAATGTAATCATTTAAATAGTCTATCGAAAGCCCCAGTAAAAAAATCATCAATATGTGCTCTTTCCAATACTGCAGCTTTTTTTTGCTTTGTAGGTACCCAAGAGCTATAGTCCAACCCATGACTCCTTCATTTATTGTCATTACTCTCCGTTTTCCCTCCATTATCATTATTTCTACCTAAATCTCTTTGCTAGCATCATTCGAGGATTCATAAAGATATAGTTTAACAATCAAAATTCTAACATCAATTTGGCGGGAAATTTTCTATAACATAACCTAAAAAGCACCAATCTTGGCACAGAACTAGTAACATCATTAATACATGAATATCTAAATTAAACAATAATAAGATAGTTTGAAGGTACAAATTCAAAATGGGCACAGGGAATAATGAATTCATAAATATCAGAGCAACAAAATGTGAATTTTTAGAAGTATTTTCGAATTAATAACAAACCGAATGAAACAGCAGGCGCTTCAAAATAGAAAATAAACAGAATTGTTCAAAAGCCAGAAACTTTCACAATAACTGATCTAAACAAGTGTTGATTAATCACTACCAATGTTTGTTCTACAAATATGTGCTCATTTTTCGTATCTGTCATAGTTACATACGTTGCAATGTCATTTATTATTATACGATCTTTCCTGAAACCCTTCTTTAAAGCAGCATTCGTCGAATCTGTTGTAAAATTTGCATTTAGAAAGTCAAAAAACAGAGTTAAACATTTAACCAGGTATGTTTCCCTTAAATAACATTTTCGATTGAATATTTTTAGTCAAGACAGTGGCAGGCAGGTCTGAGGCTGCTGTAGATTAAATTTAACAAACAGACCATAGTTTGAAACTATTCTTGTTAGTCAACTGAGCCGTGACTTAACTGCAGGTAAAAATTGGATCATAAAGTGGACAAGAAATTAATACTGTCTGAACCGGTTCCCTAACCTTTTATTTATTTCAATTTTACCGCAACCAACGCAAGCGCCATCTCGGAAAGAACACAGGTTTCGTATAACAACACAAAAGAGGATTCTTTGCGCTGTTGTAGTGTTAGTTGTACCTACTTCCTTCTAGATGTCGCTTTACGGTGTCATCTACAACGTTTCTAAAATAGTTTCCTTCCCTCTGGCCCAATACAGTACAATGATTTTTCAACAAGGTTTTTTTTCATTTAAAATGCGCGCGCATTTTTCAAATTGCTAACGGTAAACGTGTAATGAAACCCACATAAAAAGTATAGCATCAAGAATTTGTTGTTACAACAGTTTGGTCCGATATGATTCATGTGGGCATGGAAACGTCCTTTTAGCACACCTGTAACTGGTTGAAATTCCACGCTTGCGCCAGTTGATGCGCAACACTAAATTCAGTTATTGCATCGCCAAACGTCACGTAGGAAGAATTACAGTTTTGCAAGCCGGTGTGTTTGAAAGGCATAAAAATGAACGTGAATCTCGAACAGAACGGCAAAGTGGAAGTAAAACATATTCTGAGTCAGACGTCACATCACGGGTAAGGAAAACATTAAACGTAATTGTTATTGTATTATTTAATTATGAATTGTCATTGTCTGCAATTGTGTGCAGTGTGATGCAGTTGTTGATTTGAAATTGTACGCAGCAGTTGCCAACCTAACTGACTCTTTGCCCTTTCCTTTTCGATTTAAATAAATTTGGTAACAATGGTCCAGTGTAGAGAATGGGATTAACCGGTCACTGATTATTCTAAGAAACGTAAAATAATTATACACTGCTACCGCAATGCAGGTAGTGTCAAATTTAAACAATTTTATACTTTCAATACTATTGAATGAAGGTACGCGAAAGCGCATTAATGAATGTTTTTAAGTTTCTAATACAATATCGACTGGTTGTTAAATTTTAACCATTGTTACATTTTCCGAAAAACTGTTCCCGCAGATTTTCCCTACGATTAGGTACTTATATCTGGTAAATTGCACAACTGGGGCAAATATTTGTTTCGCAAATTGATTATTGTATTTGGATACTGCGCACAGCCATAGCCGGCGTTGTAAATGAACTTCCAAGCAATTATTTGTTCGAGGCTAGGCTAAATTCATAAAAAAAAATAGTCGTTATATAACGTGCCCTGACCGTAACAAATTAGCTGATCTTGATTGTTTTTTGATTAATGAACGGCTAGCTACAGCTTTCAGTCGATGTTTTGTGCATATAATTTTACAGGGAATGGAAAACGTTTTGCATAATATTTATTTATTTTTTTTTTAGAAATTGAAAAGGAAAAGTCGGTTTTTGTTAGTTTTGCCTTGTTCTTTCTCACGTTTCATTTCCTACAGGATGACTGAAGAAGCAATATGTGAACATGCGTATGATACCATATACAGGGTGTTCTAGAAACCCTGTGTCAAACTTTGACAAATGGTAGCTGGATTAATTTCAAACATTTTTTCTTATATGAATAATAAATAATAATTGTTATAGCAACCATAATTTTTATTTATCAGGCTACTTTGATTAAAATATGAAACTATATTTTTTAAAATGCTTGTAACGTCTAAACAAAAACGAATCGGATCTACGTTCATATAAGAAAAAAACTGTAGAACACCCTGTATACAGGGATCCCGTATAAGAACTAACACAGGGCAGGTGCATGTAGGGGTGTCCAAAATATTGTAATTTAACCAAACTTACCTGTATACAAAGTTGCACCCCTGAGTTATTAGCCCCCAAAGTGGGGCCCTAAATTAATATCTCCGCAACACTACCGCAGAAGAACCAAATTTGGTACATGATTTAGGTTTATTACTGGTCTTCTTTGACTATGATTTAAAATTAAATGAAGCACTACAAGGTGTTTATTGGGGATGACTCACCCCTAAAATTATACCGAACTTTTTTTTCATTGACCGAATTGAAAAATAATATTAATTCACAGCAGAATTTAATTTTAAAATTAAGAAAAACCGTATTAATAATATAATAATAATTGCCTCTGATTTTTATTGAAAAAATATCAATTATTTTTATTATCTATTTGTGTTTTTTTACTTAATACAATATTCGCTTATTAATTGGCCAATTGTCAAATTTGAAAGATAAAGTCTACTACTGACTTTTTGATTATTTTCTAATGAACACTGTTAAAATATTGTGTCAGTTAATACGTTTTTTTTTTGAAAACCATAAAGTTTTTTAAAATTTAACAAAAGTTAAAAAAAATTAAAATTAAATTCTGTTGTGAATTAATATAACTATTTTTAGAAAAAATATTATTTTATTCTACTGAAATTACCAAAATATTACTGTCGCCAAAATTACTTGTTTGTTATTATAATCAACATAAACAAAGTATTTTAAGTAGAATAAAAAAAATATTTGACACGTAGAAATCTAATATTCTTAATGTGTTTTTAATAACAGGTATACCTCTTGTCATGTCCTTGAATATTTTAAATAGATACTCATTTTTTTATACTTTATATAACACTTTCCACGACAGAGCTTCTCCTTAAGTGCCTGTAGATTTATAAAAAAAAATGTATAGAGTATAAAGCGGTTATCATTTATTTTGAAGACGGATGTTAGGAAAAACAAAAATTACAACACATTTTCTTAATTTTAAAATAAATAATATTGCTTCATACAACGTCTGCACATCAGACAAACCCTTCTGCAATCTGTTAGGGTGGGACTATGTTGTCTATACAAGTTTTAAGGGCTGCAGATGGACAAATACAAACGAACATCTGGTGTTAACGGTTTCTTCTACATATTTTAATAAAATATTTCAAAACTGAGGTATTGTCTTAAGTCTAAGTAGGTACTTGACACTTCTAATGACTGTTTTACGCACACGGTTATAGATTGATTAATCATTTAACTTATTCAAATTGACCTCCAATTTATTTTTGTTTGTGTCGAATGAGAATTGTGACTCAATGAATCGACGTATTAAAAGTAATTTCTTGGTTAATTTTAGACATTTATTTTTTTCACCTATGTATTTCCATATTCGAACTTTATATCGTTGGTTATGAATAATAATCACGTTCCATTTTTATTGATATCAATTGCGTCCACTGAAATTACACTGACATTACTGAATTTAATTTGTACGGTTTTCTATCAAAGGCAACACATTGAAATGATATTTATTTGTGGTTACCATCAATCCCTTTGATAAAGCAATAATTTCAAAAGTTGTTTGTTGGTATATTCTTATCGTCTATAAAATCATATACCTACTAAAAGATATTTTTAACCAGCAAGTGAGGATCCGTTCTTTCTAGAGTTAGATTTTAATTAAGAAGTGTTTGTTATTACATTTTTGGCTGTATTCGTATATTAATCCACGTTTTTAGTAGCCGTGTTCAATTTCTAATCTATTTATTTTCATAAGGGAACATCTGCGTTTTAATATTTCAATACCGATGCAATTTATTACGTTTATCTGCTGATGATA
Source organism: Anoplophora glabripennis (assembly GCF_000390285.2). Classification (NCBI taxonomy): domain Eukaryota; kingdom Metazoa; phylum Arthropoda; class Insecta; order Coleoptera; family Cerambycidae; genus Anoplophora; species Anoplophora glabripennis. The sequence continues at coordinate 103,848 of NW_019416592.1, forward strand.
ATGTTTTTAACATACATTATAACACTAGGTATTGCACTAAAAAAATAATGGAGAGACTGTAGGAAAAAATCTCCTCTCCGATCTGATTTTACTCTAAAATTTCAGTTTTTTACGCCATTGAATAGATATTTTTTAGCTCATTGATATTAAAAGTTTCTAATATCTAATACATAGTATTTTAGCTTCGGTAATCTTTTTTTATGGACCAATGTATATCAGCGCACATATTTTTTTACAATAACTGACACAAATTTTAGATAAGATATATACAGTTTGATTTTAAGTTTCTTCGCACAAGCATTGTCTAAAAATGTTGATGTGTAACAGTTCATATTCCTTATAGGTTTCATCATGCAGATTTGCTAAAGACAGCTAAATTTATACAACAAAGAGTGCCTTACACACCCGATATACTGATCGTTTTTGGATCAGGATTAGGTAAGTGTAGAATGTCCCGCATATTCTTGAGATCAACACAATACAATTTAAATAAGTGGCTTCGTTCAGCCGCCGTGTCATAAAATTAAATTTATGTAAAGAAAACTATAGCATTGCATTTAAAATTTTCCATAAAAGAATCCATAAAACGGCATTCTTTTGAAATAACGCCATCTATAGGTTTCCATATTGAGGTAAATGACATTGGGTTGTACATTGCGCCCCCTAGCGGCCGAGCTACGAACTTGAAAACTTTTTCCAGCGATTTCTTTTGGTCGATTTATTAGTCAAAATTTTTTCCCCGAAGTTCTAGAGCCTATACTTTCCCTAAAATCGTACCTCACCGATCTTTGTAGAACACCCTGTATAAGAAAATGATTTTCAAAGTTCGATATCTCGAAAACGGTTAAGTTTAGGTACATGACGTGCTATATGATTTTTTTTAATTTCGAGAGGAATTGAAATATGTAATAATATACAGGGTGTTTCATTAAAGAAAAAGCAACTTTGTTCTGTCATAACTTTGTTCTTTATTGTAAAAGATTTAAAAAAAAACCAAAAACGTTTGTGTTTTATGATTTTTCGATGGTTATCTGACTTTTTAGGAGATAATCGACCATTTCCATACATATCGGCATCTGTAGGTATAAGATACAAGTAGTCCAGTAAAAATAGACATTTCAAATAACGAAAATTCCGACAGAGCTAAATTTTGGTGGAGACCTTGGGTACACCATTAGAAATAAAGTGTCAAAAGTCCCCATCGATCCCATGTGTGCTAAAAAGTTATTCGAGGTTAAAATTTGAGGTTTTTTGGATTTTCTTCGAAAACGGTAAGTTTTATCAAAAAAATAGCTATGACAAAAATTATAGATCTTAAAGTTATCTACAAAAATGGTCATATACTTTTTTTTCTAAGAATCGCCATTCTTGAGATCTATAATTTTTGTCATAGCTATTTTTTTGATAAAACTTACCGTTTTCGAAAAAAATCCAAAAAACCTCAGATTTTGACCTTTGAGCCAGAATAACTTATTTAGCACACATGGGATTGAAGGGGACATTTGACACTTTATTTCTTATGGTGTACCCAAGGTCTCCACCAAAATTTAGCTCTGTCGGAATTTTCCACCACTACTTTTAAGACGAATTTGACCGGACAAAAGTGGAAAAAGCCTCCATTGCACCAACGTATTGGTTAAAAACACGAACGAATTGGTGTAGGTACAAACGATTCAATAATTGGCGTTTCGAAAAAAAAACGAACAAATCAAAACTGCTCTACAATGATGAAAAAACAAATTTGTAAATGAAGAAGATTACATGTTCAATGACAAGGGCAATTATAAAGCAATAATTCATTCAAGTGAAAATTATTTGGCGTTTTACCGTCGATATTGACAATGAACGAACTTTTACTATTGACAGTGACAGTCATTTGTAGACAACAAACATTTTTACCTATTTTACCGCCCTCTAATGGTTAAACGAAGCCACTTTAAACAGAAATAAGTTTAGTTCAATTGTCCTATTTCGACTCCAAGAATGTCGCAGACTGGAAAATTGGGATACAATCTTAAATTTCTTTCTCCTAGTTCTGCTATTGCACACACCAAATTCGTATTCTCTTACACACTTTGCTTAAACCTTTTGACTTATTCCTTTCTTTATCAGATCTCTTTCCTAATATTTTCTATAACTTCTTTAGATGCTGTTACGATAGTTGAGCAAATAAAAATAAATCCATTACTATTAAGCATGATATTCTAGGTGCCATCGCCGATATCCTAGAGGACCCCATACACCTAGACTACAAAGACATCCCGAACTTCCCCCTGTCCACCGTGGAAGGTCACAAGGGCAGGCTAGTCTTCGGTACCCTCTCCAACACCAAAGTCGTTTGCATGCAGGGCCGCTTCCACTACTACGAAGGGTACAGCTTAGAGGAATGCACGATACCAATCCGCGTCCTGTCTCTTGTAGGCATCAAAGTACTCTTCGTCACAAACACAGCAGGCGCCGTCAATCCGGATTACAAGACGGGAGACTTGATGTTCTTCAAGGACCACATCAACTTTTTCGGGTTCTCCGGGAAGAACCCGTTGAGGGGCCCCAACGACGCCAAGTTCGGTCCCAGGTTCCCATCCATGAACAAAACTTATGACAGATCCATACTAAGCAAAGCTAAAGAGATCACCAATAGAATGGGCCTGACGCCTCACGTACACGAAGGCGTCTATGCCATGATCGGAGGTCCTAGTTACGAGACCATCGCCGAGGTGAACCTCCTGAGGATGTTAGGAGCGGACGCCGTAGGAATGTCGACTGTTCCGGAGGTCTTGGTGGGAAGGCATTGTGGAATAACTGTTTTCGGTTTCAGTTTGATAACCAACATCTGCGTTTCTTCTTATGACGATGACAGGGAGCCAAACCATGACGAGGTGTTGAGAGCTGTTAATAAGAGGGATGCATCGCTGAAGGAGTTTCTCACCGATCTAGTGGGTACTGTGGGGAGTGGCCTTCAAAAGTGATCGTCCTAAATGTTTCTTTATTTATTTTCTATTTATTCCTTTTAATTTATTTGTATATTTTAGCACAAGCGTAAATAAACACTTACAGTAGGATTAAACAGAAGTTGTTCCTCTTAAAGATAGGATAAAGAAACAGTTCCAAAAATATTTGACTTTGGCAGTTAATTTATTCACAGGAGAGCTTTGAAATAGTGTTAATAGTAAAACAACTTCTGGGTGGTCTTGTAGTGGCAGACATAGCACGTATTTTCGCTTAATTTAAGTATATATCAGTATTACAATCATCAAGAATGTTGTGATGGTATACAGCATACCTACATACATATGTCACCAGACTTTGTTTTTGACATAACCTAAAGATTTTGACAGTATTATCGTAACTTACTAAGGGTATATTGTGTTGTTTATCTTCTTTAACAAGTAATCAAAATGTTACATACTTTCAAATCTCGTGATCTATGTTGTGATAGTATTTTGCACTGGTGTTAGAGCATTTCAATAATTTAAGGTTATATTTTATTCTTAAAAGTTCTAATAGTATCTTTTAGAAGATATAAAACTAAAACAGGGATATAATCTTGATGTAACAATAATTGCAGTAAGTGTTATATTCAAGATCTTCGTGATCTATGACTTTATCAACTGTTAACCTCATCACCTTGATAGTTCCTTCTAGAAATGATCTTAAGAGACCTTTACGGGTGAATAGCTGAAAACAATTCGTCAAATGTTTCTTAGTTTATTCTAAAATATTGTAGATCGAAACTCGAATAAAATATACAAAAATTACGTTTTGACATTTTATTAACCCTTTAAAAAGTTTTACATATTTCAAGAGCAGAAAGCCATTATTGTGCTCAAAGTAACAAAAAATAAATTTGAGGATAAGCATTTCAAATCTTTGTAGTAAAATATTTGACGTCATAAACATTAGTTAATTGTTCTTCTAAACATAGATTTCTTTGTACTTAAAACCTTATGTTTATGTTCCCAAGAAATCTGTAATTAATATTTTTTTCATTTTAAATTTCTAAATCCTTAAGAAAGGCATCAAATACTATTTTTTTATGTTCATTTATTACATTCCAAAAACATATACTCTTATATTTGTACTTTAGAACCATTAGTCAGTCCATAAATCTATCAATTACAAACAGAAGATACAGAGAGAATAACTTGGAACAATAACAGCATTATTTTGAAGTTTGGTATCTTGGCGGCCTATTATGTACATTGTCCTGACGACGTGGTTGCCCTCTAAATCCAGTAGACTTTGGACTAACTTGTCCCATAGGCCGTTGCCTTCTTAAATCACCAGCTTGCCCAGGAGAGGCTCTAAACAAGTCCTGATCTCCAAACTGGTCTGGCTGTCTCATGCCTTGTTCCGGTATCCTATCTGGAATCTGAGGCTCTGGCGGTAGTTGTGGAGTTGCCATACCACCTGGCTCTATTCCTGGCTGAACAGGAGGTGGACTTGGAAGAGGCTGTGCTCTTGGAGTCGGCGGAGGTTGACTTGGCCTAGGAATAAAAAGATCATTTCCTGGAGATCGTAGCCCTCTCTGTTCAACCTCATCTTCTTGCCCTGCTGGATTTGGAATTCGTGCCATTGGTGGTAGTCGAGGATTCATCAACTCTGTTTCTCCAGGATTTGGACGTTGCCCCATCCCCCTGTCTTGATCTACGGGTAGTTCCGGAAGAGTTGGTGCCGGTTCTCCAATTGGTCTTCTGTTTATGGGAGGGGGTCGAGGTGCCGCTACTTCTTCCTGACCTATTCCTAAGGGATTTTCTTCCTGTTCTGATCCTATTTGGTCTTGTTCAAGGGGAGGAGCTTCATTCTGACCCAATCCTCCAATTGGTCCCGGATTTGAACCCATTGGAGGTGGCATTTGTGGCGAAACTTGGTCTTGTCCGTTGTTTTCAGGTCCCTGTCTTCCAATCGGTCGTACTTGATTCGGATTTGGGTCCGTCGGGGATGGTATTTGTCGTGGAACGCCTACACTTGGTCCAATTTGTCCTGTTGGGGGTGGTATTTCCACAGGGCGTCGTCCATTATTTTCTCCTGGTGGTGGTGGTCTTCGGGGAAACATCTCGCCTGGACGAAAGTTATTTCCGAAAAACCTTCTTCGATCATTTTCGCCGTCCCTATCTGAGTCCTGTCCAAAAACGTTGGGTCTTTGGTCAAATCGTTGGTCCCAGTTTGGGGGTCTTCCCTGACCAATGGAGCAGACCTAAGACAAACATAATATAACCGAGGAAAAACAATTTGAGTAGTTTTAAACTAACGTTAAAGAAAGTAATTCGTAAAAACTAAAGTCCTTAATCATTTTGTGCAAATTACACATAATTTAATTTTTTGCTCAAAAACTATTGGATTTACGATAAAAAGAAAAGAGATCTAATTTGTTTCAAATCAGTCGAGCTATCTAAAACAGAATTTTAAATAACTATATCAGTTATAGAAAAAAGATGCGTGAGGAATTTCTTGTAATGGATACACGTGTACATTTTGATAAAAAATTATTGCTACTTACCATTAAGTGAAAAATCACAAGAGAAGCACAAACGGCCTTCATAGTTGACGTAACTAGTTACCGATAACTTTTGACCACAGATGAAATTAGAATGAGATGGGACAAATATCCAAAAAACATTTTATATCCACATCCAAACAATCAGCTCCGGATTTCTACTGTTAACCTAATTAGACGTGGTATTCGATTAAATAATATCACACTAGGTACTATAATTGCGCGCAAGTTTTCTCATTGTCGTATCCTGTATAAATAATTTTCCACACAAACACACCTATTCACCTTTGTTGTGGAATAACGCCGAAAGTCACGCTCTTTTGTTAGTTGGATCAAATTTGAATTTCAATGAATAAACTTAACTGTGAGGTCCTCACGTATTGGAGACTCCCAGAGTGCTATAGTTTGTTTCAATATATCGAGGATTTCAATAACAACTTGATTATGGTGTAACAAAAACTCCCAAAATATTACAGACCGTTTCGACATGTCGAGGAATTGAATAACAAACTTTGTGTGATTTCCTGAAGTAGCGCAGATCTCCATAATGTTATAGTTTGTTTTAGTACGTCGAGGAATTGAATTTACAAACGTTTACCAAGTGGTACGTTTCTGTATAGTAAGGGATTAGAAACTGACACAAATGTTTCTCTAAATCAGTTCACAGTTATCCTGAATTTTGACAAGTAATAATGTAGCTTTGCTGTGCTCAAAAAATAGTAAATTTTAAATTACCGAGTTGCATAATAAGATCGTCAAACAAAGCGATAGCAACATGAATATTGCAGGAAATTTTGTCCACTTTAGTAAAATAATCCAATAAATAAGAAGAATGTGACATTTTTACAAAATTTAAGGCGCGATATGAACCTGAATATCAAAAAATAGTGTGACACAAGGAGGTTAAAAAAGTGTCGAAAAAAATCAGTCGACGTATTTCTACAAAAAGAAATATGCCGTCAATACTCTGGACACCCTATTCAATGTTAAGAATCATTATTTCCGTAAGAAAACATTCGGACACAACTGAAATCCCAAGAGTAACGCAAAATTTGAATTGTACGCCATTTTTATTCCGAAGGGTTAGCAGCACTATGCAGGATTACATGTTGTAGTAAACACGTTGCGTTAGACAAAAGCGCTATACGACGGATGAGGAGTGAAGATTGTGAAAATTCGTTACAAGGACGGAGAGTGTGTAGGTGAGACTGTGCGCAAATTACGTGGAATTTTCCAGAAAAGAAATGCCCCAAATGAAGTTGCCAAATTTGTTCGGTTGCAGACAATAAAAAACAGGCTGGCATCGTACTAGCCATTCAAGTTCAACCGAAAATATTGCTACGGTGAGTGACAGTGTGGCGCAAGTTCCCATAACCTGAGTATACCGTCGGACACTGCAATTAAACATTTCAAAAAGCACAATGCAGCGGATTTTAACAAAAGGATGACGTTGCAGATTTTTATTGGGTCCGTACAATATTTGTTGAGATGAAGTTCCAAAAGAAAAAGCCAATAAAGTAATGTTATCGGAACTACTGTAACAATTTACTGCGGCAGGAGCGTGTCTTAATATTTTCCGCCAATGTCTTTCTACCTCGGGTGTCGAATGCAGTTAATTCCAAGAAAGTGATGCAGTGGTCTTCTTGAAATTCTATCTCAACAAATGTCGTACGGACTGTATTATATTTTCACTTATAAATACACAAACATTAGATCTACAGATTTTTTTTAGAATTCATGTAGTAGTTATTTATTTTTTGAAAATTCTGCGTTATCTTTTACCTGACAATTTTTTTTTATTTTGGATTTGCAGATGAAGTAATTAGTTACACAAATCGTCAGTCAGAAAATGAAACATGAACGATTCAATTATTTTCCTGTTTAATTCACTACTATGTGGTACAGGTTGTTGTTTCCGTGTATGTAACGAAAAATTCCCGTTTATAAAAACAAATTACCAAATAGTTCCGTTCTCTGAAATGGAAATATGCATTCACGGTATAGGATTAATTACTACAGTACTCGTACTATCAATTTCATCAATGAAATGGTATAAATAGTAATATTAGACGATTAGTAATACCACAGACAAAATAGCTATCGCCACAGACCGCTCCTGGAATAGGCAAGCAGTTTTAAATTTCCGAATTGCCGGTAGAGTACACCACCAGCAGAATTTTAGAAAGAATCAAATACAGCGGCCCGCATACCTAAGCGTATCCTAGCAACATATAAACAAGACTTTGGTAATGTTGCCAGGCGTATTTACGGATTTCTTTTGTACACTTTTTTATTAACATCTGTTTTTTGCGTTACTGCATTTACTTCAATGTATGATGTAGGTATTGATAAAAAGGTTTTTAAAGAATCAACGAATATCTATGTATGTATCATATGATATTCTGCAGTGGTGTTACAATTAAGTTATTTAATCATAATTTCGTTAATTAGCTACCTACTATTTTCATTTTTTGGTATTGAAATACTGCAGAAAATATATTTCCAAATAAACAAAATTCGTAATAATATTTTAAACAGCTTGTAATATAATTTTTTTAATATTTGATGATGACGATAAATTTATTTAATATACAAGGTGGGTTATTAGTACGTCGCGGAATGTAGGTACAGGTTTTTTTTTGTATTTTGACATCCACTTATAGGTTTAATAATTAAAGATAGAAAGAAACTTTAAATACAAATGTACGACTTTTCCTTTATTTCATTTGACATCAAAATTTACTGGCATAAAATATATATGTTTAAAATAAAAAAAATCATTAAAAAAAATTAAAATTCATCCTTATGAAAATAACAAACAACGCTTTTTATAACTAACCTTTACAACAACATAAGGAGAATAACTAAAAACGAAATAACATTAATATACCTACAATTTTTACAAATCAACATGCAAGTGATTGTGATGATACAGTTGAAAATATGTTTCAATTTACTATTAATTGCTTCAAAAACAAATTCAAAATTATCAAGCATTTCGTCCTGTATTTTTTTTTCAATACTTGCAAATTTTCAGGTAAAAAAAAAATGTCTAAAGGACTGACAATGAGATCGGGGCTGTTTTCTGGCCACCTAAGGTTTCTAATAATATTTTTTAGTGTTCGTTGACGGGATTCTTCCTCCAAAATAAATTTGCCAATATTCCTGAAGAACTTTTGCACATTATTGTTATTTGAATAATACAGTTAATTATGTTTTATTTTTCGTCATCAGAATAACCCATTGTAATTTTTTTAATTTTTTAAATTAAAATGGGTTATTCTAATAATGATAAATCCCATGTATTTTTAAAAGAAGGTTCGTTTCTGTCGTTTTTGTCTGATTGTGTGCGAGAGAGATAGAGTTATAGTGTGCGATAGAGATAGAGTGACTCTGTCCTCATAGAGAGCTTATCTCTCTCTCTCTCTCTGCTGTCTTCAGGAGTCTCCCCAGCAATTTCAGGACACCTAGGGAGGGAACGTGGGGTAGAGCGCGTGGCCTTGTTAAGCCTTCGTTATCGATCTATGATGTCACACAGTATAAGAAAAAAAAATGGTTTTTGCTCGTAACTCGGAAATGGCTGGAAATATAAACAAATTTCCCCTTGGTTCTGAGTAGAGCACTCGGTGGGTGACGCAGAGCGGGGTGTCACAATATATGAAAGAAAAAAAAACAGTATTTGCTTAGACTCTTAAGTATCAAAAAATCTCCCATGGTGAACAAATAAATCTCCCATGGTGAACGAGTGAAAAACGTCAAAACCCGCATGTCAAAAAAAAAATCGGGACCAACGGTGTGTGACGTCATAGGATAAAAAAGTGTTTATAACTCGGAAACGGTGCGTTGAATCGAAAAAATAATTGAAAAATGTCAACCCCTCCCTCCCGGGTTCTGTATGTTCCTTCTGCGTTGAATGCAAAAGGTCCGAAGTCCGTATGTCGAAAATAAATTCTGGAAACAAGAGGTATGTCGTGTTATAGTAAAAAGGCCGTATAACTCGGAAACGGTGCGTTAAATCGAAAAAATAATTGAAAAAATCTCCCCACACCCCTGGTTCTGTATGACAGTTCTGCGTTGAATGGAAAAGGTCCGAAGTCCGTATGTGGAAAATAAATTTCGGAAAGAAGAGGTGTGTGAGGTGATACAGTAAAAAAGGTCTTATAATTCGGAAACGGTGCGTTGAATTGAAAAAATAATTAAAAAAATCTCCCCACTACTCTGGTTCTGATTGTCCGTTCTGCGTTGAATGGAAACGGTCCGAAGTCAGTATGTCGAAAAACAAAAAAGTTAGTTAGTTAAAAATTGCAACAGCAGTAGCGAACGCATTATCTTATCTCTGTATTGATTGATGATTTGTTGTTTTTTTTTAAATAAATTTCGTATTCAACTACTCCTTGAGGTTCCAGCAATTTTACATTGTGTTAATTTTTTTGAACACCTTGTGTCACAAATATGGGCACTACCAATGACATCCATAATATGCAACACTTGTGTCAATAAATAATTATTTACCTATCTAAAGAAATCAACAATAAGAGGCAGTACCCATCTAAGGATACACAATCTGTATAATGCAATTTTTTTAAACATAGGTTTTGATATCGTACCATATTGGAAGTCGACGCACAAATCTAAAAACATTACTTTCGAGTTTTTGAATTTTCCCATTCCAAGGTGATATAAAATAAATAATTAATTAGGTAAATTCATAGTTTTAATTCTAACTTGATTTATTTTATTTAACATTTAAGGCAAATGTGATTTCCAAACACAAGATAAGTTCCATATCTCTTTAATTACATAATTGAAAGCATTAAATTTATTTAGCAGTTATTATTTGGCAACAAAGCCACCGCTGGAACTGCCGCCTATTAGCAAGTAGAAGAGTTACCACGCTAAATTTTATAGCTGGAAGCCGGTTAAGGAGACCCTGCTTCCATTTCGGGTTGCCAATTTCCAGCATTTAAGTAGCAGTCTGTAGCGATACGCTATATTGTCTGTGGTAATACTACAAATACTTTTGTTTGTTCAAATATACAATGTTCTATTATACTGAAAATGAGTAAAATATTGAAAGTAACTTTTAATCTATTTTCACTACACTACAGGAATTACATAGTTCCAAAGTAATTTTTTTAATTGCCATTTCTCCACAACTTCTGCAGTTGAGCGATTGTTTCAAATTTGGTGCATTGTTACTGAAATCAAACTACATTTGTGACCGGAAATTCATCAAAACTCTAAAGTCGTGAAACTCTTAAATGACCCTGGTTAATACCAGATTTAAAAAGACCAATTTAATTACGAAACTTGACAGCAAATATATAGGATTTTCATTGTCTTTCTGAGCGAACAGGAATTTTTAACGCACATGTATTACTATTCACGTTGTTGGAATTGAACTCGGATCACAACTAATTTTTTATTAAAATTCTGGTTTGTAAAACCAACATTTATTCTTAAGTACAATATAAAACGTTAACAAAATCGTGATGAATGTATTTAATACTTAATTCTAAGAGGATTCCCATACTGTCGCTGATATGGAGTTCTTTTTCCTGCTCACCACTTCCACATGAGCGTCTAAGCCATCAGAAAGTCTGCTCAATCTTCTTGCCCAAGATCCTCTAACGCCTGAAAGATTTAATCCATAAATTCAATTTTTCTGTATTATATTCTACAATAAAATGAAATATTGATATTTCTTTCCTTTTGGTTATTTTAAGTCGGCCTATTTCTGCTACATGGCTAAACTATCAACGTGTTTGAGTTCTAACAAAAGTACTAAATAGTTATTCAAAATTTAAATTTTTCATACCTATTCTTCCATCGCTTTTAGGAGTGTTGTTACTTTCTCTAAAAGCGTTTAATAGTTCCTCATAGTCGTACTCGCTTTTCTTCAGGCCATGTTCGTATTTTGCTTCTTTAGCCAAAAGGGCTTCCCTCTGCATTTGAGTTTTTAGCTGTAACAATAATAAAAACATGGGTAAAATATTAAACCAATATAAAGCAACAAACAGTTAACAAATGATGTAAAATACGTTTATCCACAATCACCTTATAATATCCACACATATGAACCGTCTAAAGTGATACTTTATCCACTAGTGGAATAAAGTAGCTTTATTTCACTAGTAGAATAATGAAAAAATAATAAACCTATAATAAATCAAATTTAATTTATTTACTTATTAACATTTATATTTATAGTAATAGACATTTCGTTTTTTGTTTTATTTAACTTGCTTTCCGTTAATAATAACCCTTGTAGCATTGTTGTCATCATTTTCGGAACGCACATCTGCCGAAGTTTGTAAATAATTTGCACAAGTTACGGATGTCTCTTCTTGTAAGGAACAGCTATATTTTCTTTGGATTTTCCTTGCAATATCAAGTTTGTTAGACTCCACAACATAACCTTCTGCTACAGAGGAGCTTTTACATCCACCATGCCTCTTGATTGTTGTAAGATCAGCACCTTTATTGGCCAAGAAAATAGTTGAAGTGCGCCTCATACAATGACCAGTATATGCTTCTGGATTTGCTATATTCAGTAATGAAGGAACTATTGAGTGTACCTTCGCCAATGTGTTGATTCCAACGGGCTGAGAAGTACATGAGATAGGATTATTCAGATATGAATGTTTGAAGCGTTCACATACAAACTGTATGTTCACTTCTTATAAATTTTTGTTAATACAAGTGTATAATCGATTTATTAATTAACATTTAGTTTAATACTATATATTTGTAGACCTTTATAGTAGCCTTCAACATCGAATACTTGGACCACATAGATGAAATTGCATATTTTCAAATTTAAAAAATACAATAGCATGACATCTTCACTTATTATCATTATTCTCCGTTTTTCCCTCCGTTCGTTAAATTCGGCTAACACTTTTTCGTAATGTTCCCAGGATTTCTTCAAAAACAGTCACAGGAACACAATTATTTTCTTCCATTTTTACCAAATTCAGATAGAACTGTTTATTAAATAATTGATAATAAGCAACGCAAGCTGTTTTACATTGACAATTTATTGATCAATTAATTCATGAAGTCGCTTCATCAAGAAATTGGACAAGTGTAATGCACCAAATCTGCTGTCAAATAACTTCATGAATTTATTCATCAAGTTCTTGACGAATTAGAACATGTTCTAATTTTCGTCAATTTCTTCGTGAAGTTCAGAAGTATCAACCCAACAGATTTCCAGCCTCAGATCAGTAATGAGGTTACATAACAATAACATTATTGGAATATGTAAATAATTGCGTGGCGTCGTACTAGTTTCGCATTGTTTTTACTGATTTGTTACTTACAAA